>NC_067245.2:301221299-301522489 GCF_019359855.2 Lolium perenne | reverse complement strand
TTCTATGAATTTTATTATTATCGGGAAGTTAAAAAGTCAAAACACAGTGCGAACAAAGTTGTTCACCTTTTATATATAATACTACATCTGTTCCAATGAATAGGGTTTCTAAAGTTAAACTACATAAAGTTTGATCAACATTTTAGAAAAAATATTATTATGTACAATTTCACAATTAACACATTAAGATATATCATAAAATATATATTCATATGATATCTATATAGTATCTTGGTTCTTGATAGTTTTTTCAAAAAATTCGGTCGAACTTTACTTACCTTGGCTTTTCAATAAAATATAGCTTTTATTGATTGGAACTGAGGGAATATACTATAATTAATTAGTAAAAACAATTTGAGGGGAAATTAATTAGTAATTAAAAAAGGATGAATCTACTCTTTCTTCTCCCGTTCAGCCCAACGGACCCAAACCGGACCTTTGTGGCCGTCTCCTCCCAAACCACGGTGTCTCGTCCCAAGTTGACGTCACCGCTCCGTTTTCCCAGTCCCCTACCGCCCCAACCTAATCCGTCAGATCTCTTCCGTTCCGTGATCTGCCCCGTTCATCTTCTCACAAGTCCTCGTCTTCGATCCCAACACCGGCGGCGGAAGCGACCAAGAGGACGACAGCAAGCCGGCGGAGACTGCTCCCTCGGCGATCGCCGGACCACCTTCAAGATGGTAACCTCCATCCCGATGCTCTACCCCACCCACTCCCCATCCCCCGATTCGCGCCGTGCCGGGAATCGCGATTCGGTGGGAAGAACTAGATCTCGTCGCGTTCCTTACCCTAGGTTTCGGGGGTCGACCGGTCCGCTTTCGCTTTGCTACTACCTACCGTCGCATAGCTTCGATCGCCAGTAGACAAGCGAACCGCAGTTCCGAGGAAATCTGCCCGCGCTTCCTCGAACTAACCGCGGCGTGGTTCGTTTGCGCAGGTGCTGCTGCAGTCAGATCCGTTCCTGAGCGAGCTGACCAACATGTACGAGCGGAGCACGGAGAAGGGCTCCGTCTGGGTCACCATGAAGCGATGTGAGTTGCTCCCCCCCTCCTCTTCTCTTCCTCTGCTTGTGCGGTGGGGTTGTGGATTTGGTTTGAGCTGACGCGTTGTTTGTCATCTGCCAGCGTCGATGAAGTGCGAGGCTAGGTTGAAGAAGATGGCCAACAAGGGGGAGGAGGTGGAGTACCGCTGCCTCGTCCGCGCCACCGATGGCAAGAAAAACATCTCCACCGCGGTACTGTCACAACCCTCCTGTTGCTGATAATACTACCATGAGTTGTGTTTTGTACTGCTTTTGTGCATAACGGTTATCAGGTTGCTGTTTTTCACTGTAATTAGCTAGCCCTCCACGGCTGCAAGGAATGTGAATCATAGATCAAATTTGCATATTGTGTCTCGATAGCTACTGCATGAGCTAGTCTTCTTTCAGATTGAGGATGCTTTGTTTGTTGTCAGGAAGATACGTAGGTAAATAAACACTGTGGCATGAAAATGCAGAGAAGGTGCAACCGTACATATGTATCATTGCCTCGCAATTTCACAAGCGTCCCAATGCTGTAGGATACAAAGTAACTTTGTGTGCACGATGGCAAGTATAAAGTTAGGAATGAGGCACTTGCCATTGGTACATCTTAGCCGTAGTAGTACAAGTCTTTTATGCAGCTATATTTTACTGTAATTAGTTAGCCCCCCACGGCTCCAAGGAATGTGGATCATAGATCAGAAATTTGCGTATTGTAAAATAGCCACTGCGTGAGCTAAACCTACCTGAATTTGCACAAATTGTGCTTATGTAGTCTTTCTTTCAGATTGAGGATGGTTTGTTAGCTTTAAGGAATTGACCGGTAGGTAAATAAAACAGTGGCCTGAAAATGCAAAGAAAGTGCAACCGTGCATATGTATCGCTGCCTCACAATTTCACAAGCATGTCAATGCTGTAGGATATGTAGTAACTTTGTGTAGCATGATGACAAATAGAAAGTTAGGAATGAGTCACTTGCCATTTGTACATCTTAGCCGTAGTATAAGTCTTTTATGTAGCTTTTTTACTGTACTTAGTTACTGCAAGGAATGTGGATCATAGATCAAAAATTTGTGTATTGTAAAATAGCCACTGCGTGAGCTAAACCTACCTGAATTTGCACAAATTGTAATAGAATATTTATGTAGTCTTCTTTCAGATTGAGGATGGTTTGTTAGCTTTAAGGAATTGACCGGTAGGTAAATAAAACAGTGGCCTGAAAATGCAAAGAAGGTGCAATCGTACATATGTATCGCCGCCTCACAGTTTCACAAGCATCCCAATGCTGTAGGATATGAAGTAACTTTGTGTAGCATGATGACAAATAGAAAGTTGGAATGCGGCACTTGTCATTGGTACATCTTAGCTGTAGTAGTACAAGTCTTTTATGCAGCCATTTTCGTGTTAGTCTCTCATACCTATCACTACAGCTGTAGTTGACCTAATAGGTCAGGGGTAGAGGCGGTATCACCAATGAGCTGCCGTGAGTAGCTATCTCATCGCTGGATGGGAAAGAGTTAGGACTTGGGAGTGTTAAGATCAATCAACAGCTGTCGCAAATTTGAAGGATGATACTCATTTTCGATGCTCTTAACAAGTTTCAATTGAATCAGCCAGTGAGGGCTCACATTAATTGTTTAACCTTCCATTAAGTGAGCATGTTTTGTCAAGACTTATAGGATGTATTTGCACTTCGCAACCCCTATGGTTTCCCAGTGATATCATTTGTAGCACATGAGGGTATCACATTGTCTTTATTTTGATCAGATCCCATGCATCCTCCTATTCATGCCTTTAAGCTCTCCCACGAACCAATTGAACATTGGCATCTTTACCCACAAGACATTGCTGCTGGCGTTTGCAACTTTGCATAGCCTGTGTATGTTATGAAATTATGGCCCACCTAAAAGTGACTTAACTAGTTAAGAGTCCAAGCTCTCATGTGTTAAACAATTCTTCTCTGCATTTTAATTGTTGATACTGTGATGCAGGTTGTCCCTTATTTATGGTTACAAAGCTGTTGTTTATATATGTTATCTTATTTCCTTCATCATTCTCATTTAGAAGAAAGGTTAATAGTTATCAGTTATCACTATTAGTAGTAATGTATGTTCTCAATTTGGAAACATACCTGCTCATTTGTATCCGGATAACACAAAGCAAGTACTCATGCAGAAATTGTTTATTTTCTTTGTGCATAACTATTTGTCTCCAGCCATATCAAATTTCTGCAAGTCTGCTAAGTAGGGCCTTTTCTTCAGTCTTCACCTAGTGCTTTAGCTTAGGGCTGGATAAGTGCGTCTACTTAGAACTTAGGGTGACAACTGGTAGTATGACTCTTATATGATGGCAATATTTTGAATATTTTCAGAAATCTCTGCTGAGAACTATCATATGCAATGTTTTCGTTTGGATAATATAAATGTATATCAAAGTTGATCCATGAGGACCCCGTGACTTTATTTTCCTAGTGTGCCATATAAGCAGTATAGTAATTTTTCAACATATTTGATTATTGTCTTGTGTCACTTGTGTTGCATTTTTGGACCAATGAATAAACCTTACCCATAATTTCCATGTCTTTCAGCTGTCCGCAAAGGATTACCTCAAATTCCAAGCTTCGTATGCCCTAGTTCTTAAATCCCATATGCATGCTCTGAAGAAGAGGGAGAGGAAGGAAAAGAAGAGGGTCGTTGAGCCAGAGAAGATACCCGAGAAGGAACCGAAGAAGCCAAAGAAATCGTCGAAGAAATCTGCAGTGTCTAAGTAGAGAGGTACTTACAGAATTTAGCGAGACCTTTTTCGCCCACAGCAAGACTAGTCTGAGTGTCATCAAGATGTTACCATCCGTTTTACCCTAATCCCTGTTTGCGGGATGAAAGCCTGTGAATACCTAGAGATGCATCGTCGCTTGGCATTTTTGAAACATCGTTTTGCTCTGGTTGTAAGCCAGCTTGGCATTTTCTGGATGGCGTCGTAGAAGAGTTATTCCTTTCGAAATGGTAGGTCTGGCCATCAACATTTTAGTTTGCTATGCTTGATTGATATGTTGGTATTGGGCCCAGGATATAGGTTGCAAAAGAATGCGGAATTTCTGGTGATATTTCTTTGTGGAAGTGCATTGCAGAATTTCTGGCGATATTTCGATGTGGAAGTGCATTCGGGATTGTGTTGCCACCTATTGTACAGTCTAGCAAAACTGTTCTCTTGATCATATGTTGGTGCGCTCGTGCTTCCCGATTCCATATGCAAGTGGTTACCGGGTTATGGTTCAAGGTTAGGTAGTCCCTGGGTTGTTGCATAAACAAATGATGATCTAGCACATCTTTGTCATAACCGCATGAACATGGACAGGACCCTTGGTCGGACACTGCCATACTTCATAGTTTATCCGTCATGGCTGATATATCTGCCTGAATGTGCTCGCCGCTTTCGCTTTGCTTGCCAATTGCTCGTCTGAGGTACGATTCTCAACGGCAAAGAGCCATAACCTTGTCGATCTCTTGATACTAGCACCATACAGGAATCTGTTCTTTTTTAGACTCGCACACGAATCTTTGCTGAATACTCCGTAGGACTGTAGGAGGCACTGGTCAGTGAGGGCGAGCCGTCAGCGTCCACCACCAAACCGGACAAAATCCCAACCAAAAATAAACCAAAATCCAACAGGGCGAGCACTGACGACGAGCCACTGATCGCTCACGGATCCATCATCACCAAACGCCCCCGAGCTCACTCGCGCCGAGGTTCGCCACCACCCACTCCCGATCCCTCCCGTCGCCACCCACCACCACCACCACCCCTCAAAATCTCATCTTGTATTGTTTCCCAATCCCACCCGCCCACCACTCCTCCTCCTACCCCGACGCGCGCGCCACCACGATGAGAGGCCTCCTCGCGTGCGCCACGCTGGCCCGCCGCGCCGCCAACTCCTCCTCCTCCGGCGGCGGCGCCGCCGCCCGCCGCCACCTGGCCGGCGCGGCGGTGGCCGCCGAGGCGGAGCTCAAGAAGACGGCGCTCTACGACTTCCACGTCGCGCACGGGGGCAAGATGGTGCCTTTCGCCGGCTGGAGCATGCCCATCCAGTACAAGGACACCATCATGGACTCCACCCTCAACTGCCGCGCCAACGGCAGCCTCTTCGACGTCTCCCACATGTGCGGACTCAGCCTCCACGGCTCCCAGGCCATCCCCTTCCTCGAGTCCCTCGTCGTCGCCGACGTCGCCGCGCTCAAGGACGGCACGGGGTCCCTCACCGTCTTCACCAACGAGAAGGGCGGCGCCATCGACGACTCCGTCGTCACCAAGGTCACCGACACCCACATCTACCTCGTCGTCAACGCTGGGTGCAGGGACAAGGACCTCGCCCACATCGGGGCGCACATGGAGGCCTTCCAGAAGAAGGGTGGCGACGTCAAGTGGCACATACACGACGAGCGCTCCCTCCTCGCCTTGCAGGTCAGTCACAACGCTTTCTTGCTCGCCTCTTCATCTTACAAATTGAGATCTTTTCAATTGCTTCTCATCGTTCGGCTAATTGAGATTGATGAGATGGATTCAATAGTTTGAAAGACGCATTTATATAGTGGATTCAACAGTTTGTAACTTGTTCCTTGACATAAGCAGGGCCCTCTTGCTGCACCAACTCTCCAGTTCCTAACAAAAGAAGATTTGAGCAAAATGTACTTCAGTGACTTCAAGATAATTGACATCAATGGTTCTACGTGCTTCCTCACCAGAACTGGGTATGCTCCCTTCGATCCTTCACTTCCAGTTTCCAGATTATGACCCTGCTCCTTCTCCTTCTTTTAATCCCAGGACGAGTCCATGAAAGAGCATCAGTCCTAACTTTTACCATCATTAACCTTGTCTATCATACTTCAAACATAACTGAAATCACCTCCTGTTCAATCTGGCATGCCAAATTGAGTATGGGGAATGTTCTTTGGTCTTTCTTAACGGCAGTTGGTAAAGTGACAAATCATTTTAGTTTTCCAAAATTCAACTGTATAGGATTTTAAATCAGTTCGTAATGTGTTTATCCATACTTTATTTGCATACATGATCTATTTGTGTTTCCAGCATCTATGTCATTATCTTCGATCTTTCTACTTTCTAGTTCTGGAAAATTAAAACCGGTGGTAGCAGATTCTTCTATTTTATTTCTGATGATGGAGATCCTCTTCCATTTACCCCAAATTGTATTATTTCTTTGAACACTGTATTATGGTTCTAAAAGATTTCTTATTGCAGTTACACTGGTGAAGATGGATTTGAAATCTCTGTGCCATCAGAGAATGCGGTCGATCTCGCAAAGGCACTGCTAGAGAAATCTGAAGGCAAGATAAGGTTGACTGGCCTGGGTGCCCGTGACAGTCTTCGCCTGGAGGCTGGCCTCTGCCTGTACGGCAACGACATGGAGCAACACGTCACGCCAGTTGAGGCCGGCCTCTCATGGGCGATCGGCAAGAGGAGGAAAGCGGAGGGTGGCTTCCTGGGTGCGGATGTGATCCTCAAGCAGCTCAAGGAAGGCCCGAAGATTAGGCGTGTAGGCATCTTTTCACAAGGACCACCCCCGCGGAGTCACAGCGAGATCGTGAGCAGCACTGGGGAGAACATCGGTGAGGTGACCAGCGGAGGGTTCAGCCCGTGCCTGAAGAAGAACATCGCCATGGGGTATGTGAAGAACGGCCTGCACAAGGCCGGGACGGAGTTCAAGGTGGTCGTCCGTGGGAAGTCATACGACGCCGTTGTCACCAAGATGCCCTTTGTGCCCACCAAGTACTACAAGGGCCCTTAGATTGTACAAAAAAGGATGCAATTTTCTCTTGGAATTCTCCCGTGGCAGCTTGTTCAAGACAGGCTGCTTGAATGCTGCAACTGTAACCTCTGTCAGGCTTCCTCTTACAGCTTGACATTTCATCTCTACCCATCTAATAATATATACCAGTGCGTGGTGTTTTTCCAGAAGGGAAGTGTATGCCATGTTTGCAGTCCGATGCGTGTTGATAGGTGTGTAACAGCTTTCAATCAGATGTTGCAGAACGCCAGAGACCAGTGCTGTGCGCACTACCCTTGAGATGGTCATAACTCCGAGATGTCAAATATGTAGTTCATACTAGTTTTCGTGTGTCCAGTTGTGAATTTGTGATCGCTCCTTGGTAATACTTATATGGCACAATCAATAATATGATACCACAGGTATCATTTTTCCTATTCATGCATTTTGAACCTGAATCAACAGAAACCTTTGAGCCTGAACTAACTAGGTAGGCCAAAGCTGACCAAACAAATAGCAAATACAACTACAGCACGCATCAGTGTAAACCTGAATTCAAAACAATACAGCGCTTGTAAGAACACACACAAGCAGGAGAATTTCAATATTTTTTCTTCCAAATTCAGGAACATGTAAGCATACAATGCTACACCTCATTAAAGGTCCATGCTCACTTTCTAGATGGAGGGAACAAAAACCCATATATTAAGTCAGATGCATTACACTTTGCAGCAAACTTGGCGATGAGCTGATTCAAAAGATTGGGATATGCCAAAATTATGTGCTTCCAGATATTGCTCTCCATTAATGTTTGCAGACTAGAAGGAGATAGGTTTTGGATAAATTGCAGGCACTTTACCATTCCAAATTCAAGAACCTGTCAGCATTGTCCATGTTCACTGATGGCGGGGGCAAGATGTCATATAAATCCGTAGCTTTGTCAGACCCATTACACTTTGCAGCAAGCTTGGCAATGAGCTCATTCAAAACATAGGGATGTGACAGAATTATATGCTTCCAGCTATTGGTCGCCATTAATTTTTGCAGACTTGAGGAAGATACGTTTTGGAGGAATTGCAAGCACTTCTCCTTCAACCTATGGCAATGGTAGTGCACAGCTATATCAAGAATTTTTGGTACCGTGATTTCACCTATGGCCTTGGACAACAGCTCTTCACAGGAGAACCTCAGGTGTTGGAGATCATATCTGCCTGCCGCTACAGTCAAGTCCTTCAGCCATTCCAGCCACATTTCAAAACGTGTTGTTTCTGCCTTGACTTCTGCTTCTTCCCGCTCCATCTCAGGAAATGCATCTGTGTAGATGAAACTGAGCAAAGCCTTGAACACTTGAGCTTTCATGTCTTTGATGTGTATGACATCTGCCTTGGTGCCCTCCTTCACGGAGCCAAAGAGCAGCGCCGTGAAGACCGTAGATCGGGCCACAAGCACACACCGGTGTGCAAGGAATATCTCGCCGCTAACCTCAAATGTTACATCAGCGCCCACCTTTGTTTGAAGGAGATGGTTGAAATGTTGACTTATGCAAGACAGTGGCACCTTAGTGTTGAGGTCCTCGCAAATCATGATGTCAAACCGGATGGTGAAACAATCGTTCTTAAGATTCTCTGATTGTTCAAGCACATCTCTTTTTATAAAATTCGAATCGCCCCAAGCTCCATTAATATCATTGCTGCAGAAGGTGCATGGATAAGCAGCACGAATGAGTGTTGCCTCTTGCTTCTCAACCTCATCAATGAAACTAAACCTGAACCACGCCTTCACAGGTCTTGCAGCACCGTCATCATCATCAACAAGGGCAGCAAAGAGAGAGATGTAGTCTGCATACTCCGAGTTGAAACCGTTGGGTAAGTAATCGATGCACCAGCGATGGCCTCCTACAATGAATGGGCGAGATCTGATGCCCACGCCATTGTCTAGCCTTTTGGTCTGCGAGTACCCATCCACTACTAGCAGGTGGTACCCGCTGGCCGCGCCCGAGTCGACAACCGACATGGTGGAAGACGACAGCCCGACATCGGTCAAGAGAGATACACCGGCGAACGGCGTGACGAATCTGCAAGTGGGCACAGATATATTCCAGTGAATATGTGCGACATTACTGTGGAGAGATACCCCGAATAGTTTCTACACACTCACGCCAGTACATTTCAGGAACATCCCAGTAACTGCAACACTAGAAATCTGAAGTTTCAGAGTTGAGATCCAGGATTAGAGGGGCGAAACCTGGGCATGACCTGCTGCCTCGCAACAGGTGAACTCTCAGCTTGCACGCCCCCGCTACCAGGTCGAGTGTCATGTCCGAAGCCATCGAAAAGTCGCCGCTTTGCTCGCTGCGCTGGCCCCGCGCCCCAGCGAAGCGCGCCGCGGCCGGCGGCAGTACGAGGACGCCGGGCCGTTGCCTGCGCACCGCGGGGAGCACGCCGTACGCCGCTCCTTACTTTTCTCTGCAACATCCTCCCCGATGCGCGGCCCGACCGCTCACAGCCGCAGCACGAGTGTCACTCACTCTCACCCGCAGAGAGGCGGCGGCGGCTCGTGGTTGCTCTGAACTTCAGAAGGCTACGTGGCCCGCAGAGTCTGAAGAGAGTTAGGGTTTGTCATTGAGAAGTTTGTTTTTTGAACAAAGTCATTGCGAAGTTAGAACGAACTATAATGTGCTTGTGCGGCCCATTACATTGCAGTGCCTGTATGGCCTTTTGTTTCCTTGGAATTCTTAATTTTCTTTGCACTGAGGCCCATTTAGATAGAACGCTCTAAATGAGTTCGGCTTTGAACTAATAAAGCCAGCAACAGGCTAGGAGTGAGTTATAACACACACGCAAAGCGCACATCAAAACCAACAATAAAATATATAACACATAAAACGTCAGAGCACCAACTTGATTCAGGATGAGGGAGCCTTATCTTCTGTTGCACTTGAACAATCACGACCATATTTACACCAACAAGCCTCCACCGCACCAAAACTAAAGCCCAAGGGGAACTCGTCGACGGACCGACAACCTAGCAGAGCTTGAGGATCCAAAGGAGGAGGGGGCGGGGGTCTTGCGACGACGCCACCAAGAAGGTACATGGTGCAAGAACGCGTCATCGTCGTTGGTAGAGACCTAGGTCCTGCAAAGTTTTCACCGAAATCCGAAACCACCACCCCTAGAGCTCAAGTTAGGTTCAGACCAACAAACGCAACATCTTCCACTAGCATTGGTAGAACGCACACCGGCAACAACTATGGCCAGACGCCGACCTAGCAAAGCCTCCCAAGACGCTAGGAAAACCGTCAGTAACCGCAACAAAACCATGTAAAAGCAACTAGGTTGACATTGGATGAGGGTTGCGACACCAGCGAGAGGTCACAAGGTGATCCACAAGACACTACCAGAGAGGCTAACCTGAAGCGAGGCCATCGAGGGGCGTAGTTCCAGGCGAATGGACGAAGTCCATCAATTCAAACTGGAGGGACACTACTGGGACGCCTTCAACAAGGAAATGACACACGCGGGTGACACCATCACCGTCACCAGCACATGCCAAAGCCATGCGCACCTTTCATCGAGGTCCAACCCGATCAAAATTTCGGTCGTCGTCGCGAGGACGCAAAATGGACATAGCAGAGACAACTGTCGCGCCACCAACCTAAGTTGCACTATGGTCCAGCCCCAACTAGACACACCCACGGAATGAATGCAAGAGCTAGCAGGCTAGGCCGGGCCATGCCTAGATCTAGACGTCACCAATGACGCTAGATCGGCGGCACCACTACACTTGCACCATCCCTAGCGCGCTAATGACGGCTAATAGCAACACCAAAAAGATCTTGATACGTTGGGACTCCAAGTGCAGAGTGTTGTATCAAGGGAGTATTTTCCCAACAAGGATGACTTGAGGGTTTATATTGAACTCTCGGGGAACTGGATGGAAAAGTATTCTCTTCTCTCTTCTTCAAGCAATCCTGGAAGTATATAAATGCCTTGTGTCCCCAAGTTCACTGTGTGGTTGTCAAGCACAAGGTTTCGCGTAACTAAATAACACAAGTAGTAAACTAAACTAGATAAAGTAACTAAGTAAAAACTGTAAAGATATTGATTATTTTTGGTGTTTTGAATGCAAATTAGAAAAATAAATGTTTTTTGTATTTTCAGATTAAAATAGTGCAGCAAATAGAAAACAATTTAAATGCAAGACAAAAGTGTTTCTTATGATAAAAAGTGGACCGTGGTTCATGGGCACACTTGACTATTCTCTCTTAAAGTTGTGGTGGACATAAAACAATCCATTAATGAAATATGAAGGTGCAAATAAAATTATATGTGAGATCAGAATTAATATATGCATCACGTCCTATTGATAGCTCAAAATTTAGCACTATTTTACTGAGGTTTTTAAGTATACAATTACTCATTTTGTCACTCATTTCATGTTCTAGCTAGATACACATATGTCTATTTTACATACTTACGAGTTCTTGTTCGTTTTCATATGAGCTTCGCATATTTAGTAGTATTAGTAGTATTTTATTATGTTTCCCTTGTCTTTGATGTGTGTTTAGGTGTTATTGGCGATCATGGAAAAAGGGAGCAAAAGGGACCAAAAAGGTACAAGATGGAAGAATTACAGGAACCAAACTTAGCTATATAAGATGTAGGAAAAGTGATATTTTCCAACATCTTATATTTCAGTTCTAAGGCAATGTTGTTGTAGCCCTCGTCCATACGAGTTCAACGAGCCGAAGAACATCAAAATCGAGTTCGTATGAAGAAATGACGTCCAATATACGAAAGTCCAGTAACTTTATGACTATCGGTACGAGAAGAGCCCGCCCGCACTGTCCGCCCGTACCGGGCTCCGTTGGGTCTGTTTCGTCAAACGGAACAACATTTGTGAAGGCCCTAGGAGCATATTCGGCCCCATGCTCTGTCGGTTCGCGAAACCGACCTCCAACGCCTATATAAGGAGGGGAGGAGGCAAGGAGAGGACCACTTCATCCACGCCCTAAGGGGCGAAGCCCTGCTGCTCCGCCGCTCCGCTGCCATCTCCACAGTCTCCGCGCCAGCACCATCTCCACCAACACATGGAAGAGGAGGAGGATACTAGGATCTTGAAGGGCAACACATCGATCATCATCATCAATGTCTACATCTTCGATCCCCTTTGTCTACTTGGTTGTAATTCGAACCCTACTAGGATTTACACTTGTATGCGATTGTACCTTCATATTCATATTGCTATGATGTTGATCCCCTTCATGTATGAGTAGTTCCTTTGTTCTTGAGTAGATATGGAGGAATCCTAGTATAAATATGAGATGAATCTAAGATGATTTATGGTTTTAAGTATTAATGTGTGTTAGTTTTATCTCTTGTTATTACATGTTGTGCACCATGTAATATTGCCTATTGATCTTGAGAGGGAACTACCCTTTGAAATGAGGTAGAGTGAACAGCGAGAAGTGACATTACCGTATCGGCACTCTAACACGTGGACGAGGGGGATATGAGGGATTCACAAAGCTCATACCGATGACCATGGGTACACCCCTTAATAGCACTAGTCCATATGTGGCTGCAGAAGGCTAGATGATGTGGTTATTTAGACATACACTCCTTAAGAACCCCTCAACCATACCACAAACACATTTTTAATACTCTCTTGCTTTAGTATACATTAGCTTATTTCTTTGTTATTATTCCCCTTAGCTATCAATACGAAACAATTCTTTTAAATACTTTATCTTGAAAATAACTTACAAGTACTCCATAGATAATAGTAACAAGGAGAATTAAGATCACTACTAGTAGCTCCTTGATACGTCTCCGACGTATCGATAATTTCTTATGTTCCATGCCACATTATTGATGATATCTACATGTTTTGTACACATTATATGTCATATTTATGCATTTTCTGGAACTAACCTATTGACGAGATGCCGCAGCTGCCGGTTCTGTTTTACGCTGTTTTTCGTTTCAGAAATCCTAGTAAAGAAATATTCTCGGAATCGGACGAAATCAACGCCCAGGTTCCTATTTTGCCCGGAAGCATCCAGAACACACGAGAACCGCCAGAGAGGGGGCACAGGCCCACCAAACCATAGGCCGGCGCGGCCTAGGGGTGGCCCGCGCCCCCCTATGGTGTCGGCGCCCCTTCGACCTCCTGACGCCGCCTCTTCGCCTATATAAAGCCCCTGGACCAAAAACCTCGATACGTTCGACGAAACCCACAGAAACCTTCTGTAGCCGCCGCCATCACGAAGCCAAGATCTGGGGGACAGGAGTCTCTGTTCCGGCACGCTGCCGGAACGGGGAAGTGCCCACGGAAGGCTTCTCCATCGACACCGCTGCCATCTCCACCGCCATCTTCATCACCGCTGCTGCTCCCATGAGGAGGGAGTAGTTCTCCATCGAGGCTCGGGGCTGTACCGGTAGCTATGTGGTTAATCTCTCTCCTATGTACTTCAATACAATGATCTCATGAGCTACCTTACATGATTGAGATCCATATGATGACTATTGTAATCTAGATGTCGTTATGCTAGTCAAGTGAATTTTACTTATGTGATCTCCGGAGACTCCTTATCCCACGTGTGTAAAGGTGAAAGTGTGTGCACCGTGTGGGTCTCTTAGGCTATATTTCACAGAATACTTATTCACTGTTATGAATGGCATAGTGAAGTGCTTATTTATATCTCTTTATGATTGCAATGTGTTTTGTATCACAATTTATCTATGTGCTACTCTAGTGATGTTATTAAAGTAGTTTTATTCCTCCTACACGGTGTAATGGTGACAGTGTGTGCATCCGTGTTAGTACTTGGCGTAGGCTATGATTATGATCTCTTGTAGATTATGAAGTTAACTATTGCTATGATAGTATTGATTTGATCTATTCCTCCTTTCTTAGCATGAAGGTGACAGTGTGCATGCTATGTTAGTACTTGGTTTAGTCGTAATGATCTTTCATGCACTCTAAGGTTATTTAAATATGAACATTGAATTGTGGAGCTTGTTAACTCCGGCATTGAGGGTTCGTGTAATCCTACGCAATGTGTTCATCATCCAACAAGAGTGTAGAGTATGCATTTATCTATTCTGTTATGTGATCAATGTTGAGAGTGTTCACTAGTGAAAGTCTAATCCCTAGGCCTTGTTCCTAAATACTGCTATCGCTGCTTGTTTACTGTTTTACTGCGTTACTACTGCTGCGTTACTACTGCTTGTTTACTGTCCTGGGCAAAGCACTTTTCTGGTGCCGTTGCCATTGCTCATATATATTCATACCACCTGTATTTTACTATCTCTTCGCCGAACTAGTACACCTATTAGGTGTGTTGGGGACACAAGAGACTTCTTGCTTTGTGGTTGTAGGGTTGCATGAGAGAGATATCTTTGACCTCTTCCTCCCTGAGTTCGATAAACCTTGGGTGATCCACTTAAGGGAAACTTGCTGCTATTCTACAAACCTCTGCTCTTGGAGGCCCAACACTGTCTACAAGAATAGAAGCTCCCGTAGACATCACTCCTCGTGGTTCGATACTCTTATTTCGAAACTAGCTACAATGATCTGTGTTCTTGGAGTCATCAAACTATTTTCTGGCACCGTTGCCGGGGAATTCAACGCTTTTGGTCCTTGTCTTTAGTTATTAATTTATCATTGTGGTACTAAAGTTGTTTACTAGATTCAAGTTATTAATTTTTTGTTTATATCTTATTTATTTTAATAATTTAAAAGGAACAAAATAATTATAAGACCAAAAACTATAAAAATTGTTTCTACCAATCATGTCTTCGAAGATGTCTATTCGAGAACAGATGGAAGAGAAGGGATACGGTGAATTCGTAAACATGGCTGCTCAAGAAGAGGACGCCATGTACAATGAAGAAGAACACATAACTACTAATGAGACGCATGTATGCAACATGTATTATCAAGTAATAGGCTGTGCTCAGACATTATATTCTTCTTATAAAATAATATGTCCTTAATGTATGTGTGCCGGGCATTTTTTGCTTTCAGTGTTCTCATACTTATTATAAAGCCTTCCGTGCATGACGGAGCGCACATCATGCCACGATGAGGAAAAGCGGCGGTATGAGAATGATCGGGCCCAGCAGACCCATATCTATGCCCGCGGACCCAGACCTGGCTGGCCCTACCACCGCTCCAAGAAGCAATGGCGACCAGGGGCGTCACCCCAGCGTCCGACCACCACACCACCAATCACGACATTATTCGTGTCCACCTCCGTCGGTTCCTTCCACCTCCGCCGGTTCAAGTCCACCCCGACAGGTCACCATCGCACGCGGGGGAGAGGGAGGCTGCCACCAACACCGCACGGGCTTTCCCCGGCGGATCCCCCCGACAGCGGCGACGGGAGAAGTGAGGAGGAGAGGGCCGTCTGGGATGTGGAGGCGGTGGCGCCCGGTCGCCCTCGAGGAGGTGACAGGAGCGGGCCTCATATCCTTTTTCTTCTCTCAGGAGATGGTCCACATGAGGTCCATTTAGATGGACTAAATTGGTCCAAGACCCAACTATCCATTACAGTTACAACAAGGGTTATTTTGAACATTTCACGTGAGGAAAATAGAGGATAAGGCTCCATACAGCTACCACTAGGTAGAGTGATGAAAATCCCACCGAGTATTCAGGATCTTCTTCCTTTCTTTCCATGATTATGATGGCTCTAATGATCATGTTTGACATAGTTGAAAGGATACGAATGCCGATTAGAGGAGGAGGGGGTGTAGAGGCAGTTTAAAACATTTACCATATCGGCCCGAACAATTGTGGAATAAAACTTGCATTTAAATTGTCAAGCATATAACATATATATATACTATGATTCACCTATGTGTACCAAAAACTTATGCTAAGCAAGACAAGAAACTATGTGATATAAATATATATAACTTAAAGCACGAAGGCTATCACAAAGTAAATTACATAAGTAAAGAGCTCTGGTACAAAAATAACCGGGACACGCGGGGACGATGATGTATCCCAAAGTTCACACTCTTGCGAGTGCTACTCTCCGCTGGAGCAGTGTGCAGACCAAAGCACTCCAAACTCCAAAGAGGTCTCACTTTATTCTCCTCGAGCCTTCCCTCCATGGAACCTTTAGGGTGGTCACCGAACCCGTACAATCTTGAGGCAATCTCCTCAATTTAATTGGAGTCTCCCAAAACACTCGAGAAATCTCCACAACTTAATTGGAAGCACCAAGAACACCACTAAGTCATAAATATTTATAAGGTCCAAATACCCAAGAGGAACAAGCTACGGGTACAAGCACCCGGAGGAAATATCTCACAAATTTTCACCTCCACGTATCACAGCGGAGAACTCAAACCGAGGCACAACCATGAAATGGCAAGAACTTCACTCTCGAATTCCACCAAAGCTATAAAATCTATTGGTGAAATAAGGGAGTAAGAACACAAGAAGAGAACACCAAATATCTCCAAGATCTAGATCTTATGGATTCACTCACATAGAGGGGATTTTGATTGTTAGGATTGAAGATCTAGATCTCCTCTGTCTTTCCCCTCAAATTGGAGCAAGAAACATGGAGCAAATACAGAGAAATAAATCTTAGGAAGGTCAAAAATAAAGGGAAAAACATGCTAGAAAGGTTAGGGAACTATTGGAGAAGAAGGGCCCCTGTTCCTGGAAATCCAATCGTTGCAGCCCAAAAACACGCATCCCAGTAGTACCAGACTTTTTTCCTGGTACTACCGGAGTCCTGGGTGATCCCAGGTGTCCAAAGCGCCCTTCTATGGTCTTCCCGGTGCCAAACCCTGTACCGGGTCCGGTACTAATGCCCCCCCAGTACTACTTCTACTACGAGACAACCTACACGAAAACGACAATAATTTTTGCATCCGGACTCCAATTTTATTGATCTTGGGCTTGTTTAGAAGCTAGCAACGAGCTCTACAAGATCATGCAGAGAACCATCATAGTACAACAAGAGAAGATAAAACCAAATGATGAAAGGTTTGACCTCTCTATAGAAGATAGACCGGTAAAACCTCAAGTATCGAAAACACAATATCTTGAGGAAGAAAACTACGATTAAGATTAAACTAATTTTTATTGGAAATATCAATATAAGTAGTATCCAAATAAAATATCAAGTAGATAGTTCTGTAAAATGCCCATCTGAAAGGATAGAGATGGTAACCTAGAGGGGTGGGGTGTGAATGAATAGGTCTTCCCGGTACCCTACCATCTCCCTCCCTTCTCACCATTCATCTACCTCACTCCAATAACCTCGAGCTCCTCCCTCTGGCGACCATCTCCTCTTCGGAGCCCTTCCCCAGGCAACCACCTCCCTCGTGAGCGACGCCCAAGGCCACGGTAGCCACGGTTCACGAGCGACGACCAAACCTAGATCTAGATCTAGACCGAGCCTTTTTTAATATGAAAAATACCGCCGGCGCACCATACACCCACGGTTGCGCTATTACCGCCGGCGCACCAGGCTGGTACGCCGACGCTAATAGCGCTACCACGGGCGTACCGGGCTGGTGCGCTTGCGATTAGTCGTTACCACCGGCTTGTTACTGCTAGCGCGAGCTAGTAAGTCGGTGGTAGCCTTTTTTTGTGCATCGACAGTAGGCTTTTTCCTAGTAGTGAATGTTTCTTCGGCTATCCCTAACGCCCTTTTGAAAAGCCGTTGACGTCGATACGTAGATCAATGACAAGGGCATACTTACTCGGTGCAAGATTGTGCTTGGGGCAATCGGTATAATCCTAGGTGATGGTCTTCTGCGGAATTTTTGGCATTGTAGTGTTCATCTCGCAACGGCCGCCTAGCGGACCTTCACAAAATCTAATCTTATGAAAGTGTGGAGAGCATCCTTCTTGACTAGGTATGGCTTCTTGCCCTAATAGTTCGGGGCAGGCTCTGCCTCTCCCATGTCGTTGCCTTCCTTTCTTTGCCTTCTTCTTGTACGCCTGTCTTGGCTTTGGGCTTGTTTTTGCAGTTGCGCTTATAGCTGGTGTCAGGGTCATCTTTGACCTTTTGGTTCCCACGCCAGTCGAGATTGGATTGGTGGCAACTTTACCTTTTTGACTTATTGCCCCAGAAGGCATGTTGCGCCACTATGTGTAGGTTAGCTTTTTATCGGTGCTGCCACGATTTGGCCCACGGCCGCCTCCGCGGCCTCGCCTACGGGACTCTTGGCCACCTCTAACGCCCAAATGGGCCACCATGAAGAGAGGTGACGGAGGGAGGGATAAAATAAAAGTTTGACTTTTGGCTTATGTATATACTTTTTTTTGAACAAACAGAGGGGTCAAAGAGACCCAGTGGAGCTTTCATTGCAGATACACGTGGCTGATACAATTTATAGAGAGGCCCTTTACATCACTCGCACTAAGAACCTGGAATTTGAAGATAAGACCCCTCATTCTTACAAAAACCACCCTACGACTAAAGATAAAAAAAGCAATCAGGTCCTAATGCTTCTCCGCCACACGTCGCCGACGACCTCAAAGCGTCTCCGTCGAGATCAGAGAGTAGCTCGCTCGATGGCTCCGCTCCGGCGACCAGACCTATCCACCGGCCACATCCAGGATCTCGGGGACACACCACTTGGTACCCTGGAGGCGTCGAGCACCGGCAGAAGGACGAGCTGGCCTCCTTACTGGAGGTTGCAGATGGGCCGCAACTATGGCCAAAGATCACAGCGACGGCCGTCGCTGTGTGTTGCGCGTAGGAAGTAGCTCCGAAGCAGCAAGAACCTCCCCGCCACCAGCTTTGAGGAGCTCCGGTACCTCCTCCGCCACCATGACGGCGAGAGGCACAACAGAGATGAAGAAGATCATGACGGAGAAACTCTTGGCGGCGCTTATTGAAGAAGATCTCGCTAGATCTGCAGATCCCACCACACCTCCACCTTGGAGGGTCGTCGGAGTGCCTCATCGGAGAGCATCCGATGCCTCGCCAGGACACCGGAGTAACTATCTTCCCTGGCATAAAGCGAGACTCCACTAAAAAAAGAGAAACAAGGGGAAGAAGGAGCAAAGAGAGCCAAAGCTTCTCCATGCCATGGATCCGGCCTGGAGAAGTCGGCATAGGAGCTAAACTCCACCTCACCCCCACCAAGAATGGCAAGAGGAGGAAGAAGAAAGGCTCCAGATCTGACCTCAGATTTATTTGCTGGGGAGGAAAATAAGGCAAAGAAACCTACAGCTATTAGGAGCCAGACCTCTCTCCCACCCAGCGCCGGCCACCATGGCCGTCGACGGCGAGGGGGAGAGAGGCCAGCGATGGATTCACAGGCAGGGGTCAAGGACGAGAGGATGCAGAAGGGTAAACTCCACGGGGGTACTGTAGCAGGCTGAGAGCTCTAGGAGGGGGAAATGAGGAGGCTTATGTATATACTAATTTGATGTCATATATGTTGCTATACTTATGGGATTTGCTTGTTCTCACCTAGCTGAGAACGAAGTTCGTGCTCAGTCAAGTCTTACACCGTTTGATTTGCTTCGTGATTCATGTTAGTCATGAGTTACAACATAAGTTATAACAAAGATTTGATGACATCTCTGACTGAGAACGAAATCGACCGAGAAATAGTCACACCCTATACTTATTTATGTATAAAATTGATCAAATTTTGAACTTTTAAGCTTACAACAACAACTAGAAGTAATTATTCGTGGGGGGAGTACTATCACACATTATAGAATACCACGGCGAGCTCCGACCCGTGGGAGCAAGTAGGCGTTTTAGGTAGAGCAACGTACAGTACAATACAACATGCATTACGTGCTTCACTTGACGTAGCCGATGCTGACGCCGCCGACGGTGACCAGCTCGCCACCGGACCTCGGCACCAGCGACACGACCACCGTATTGTCGCCGTCCGCCCCGATGTCGTCCATGAGGTCGCAAACGCCGAACCTCGCCACCGTCTTGACCGGCCCCTTTGTCTTCTCCTTGTCCAGCCGGATCACGTGGGGCGTGAGCGCTACGCTCCCCGCGCAGTACGCCGAAGCCACCGCCGCCTCGACGTCTCCGGCTACGCTCTCGGGTTCGTTCACAAGCACGTCGAACTTGATGAAGGTGGTGAAATGGTCGGCAATCTCTATCCCCTCCACGACCACCACCTCCTCCTCCTCGTCCTTCTCCTGCCGTGTCCTCGATACCCTGGGCCTCGTCACCGTCACCCGCATGGTCTTGTCCAAGGTGGCTGGGAAGGAACCGGTGGCAGGTGCCGGCGTCCCTGCAGAGGCCGTAGCCGGCCTGTCGTTGAGCCACGGCAGGCCGACGTCCTGGTACGTGTACCGTAGCGCGGCCGTGTCGAGGCAGTCGCGGACGCGCACGCGCACGAGGCGGGCCTCCTCATCGTAGAAGAAGAAGCTGGCGTCGAGCCAGTCGGGGTCGACGAAGTCGGTGTTGACTCCTGGGCGGAGGCCGCGCCAGACGTGCCAGAGCCGGTCGACGTTGCCATGGTGCGCGAAGAAGATCGGGTCGCGCGCCGCAGAGTAGAAGTTGCCCATGTCCTCCAAGTTCGGCTGCCGGGGGTCCCCCGTCCAGAGGTGCACTGGGCCGTGCGGCACGTTCTCGACGGAGCCCGCGCCCGGATCCGGCGCGTCGCCGGCGCGGTACGGCTGACCCAGGAACAGCTCCGTCTTCTTGGCAGCCGCGACCATCTGATATTATAAGGAGTATTTTCGTTATTTAATGTCCAGTTTATTACGTCCAGCTGCAAGTAAACAAAATCCGTGAGCTATATGTACGCTACTAGCTATATGTACTTGCCTGGCGGTACATGATCTTCAGGTTCATATCGATCAGCTGATCTCTTGGGATGCTGGGGTCAGTCCCACTGAAGTCAAGGTCCAGCGGCACAGGTGGCTGGTGGGCGGGGTTGCGCCTCTCGTCGTAGAGCGGCGACGAACTGTTGGCGTAGATCGGCGGCAGCGTCATCCCGCCCGGCGCGTCCCAGTTCCAGAACGGCAGCGCGAACGTGTCGTCGCCGATGAGTTTACCAAGGATCCGCTCGTGGAAGTAGAGGTAGAACCTGTGCCACGGGAAGAAGAGCCAGCAGTTGTGTATCTGAAGCTCCAAGTCCGGGAAGCCGACCTGGTCGTACCCGCCGTCGCAGTAGGCGCAGTGTATGTGCCACTGCTGCTCGAAGCTGCGCGGGTCGTCCGCCGGCAGCTCCTTCATCAGCGCCACCGCGCGCTCGTACTTGGCCAGGTATTCCGCGTCTACCAGGTGCGCCGCTGGACGCACACGGAGCGGCGAGGATGCCGACGGCAGGCTGAACTCGGTGATGCCGGTGCCGTACGTCGGGCAGCAGTTAGTGTCCGGCTCTGTGTCGGGGAGGTCGGGCGGTTGGCAGCTACGGAGGTCAGGTGTCTCGATGGGCGCGCCGATGGCGGCGCCTCGGCCCGTTGCCAGTCCGGCAGCCGCGGTTCCGCCGAGGCCGAGGAGCACATCACGTCGGTCGACACGGCCACCGCCGGTTGCCTTGCATGAGAGACGCCGTGGCTGCCTCGCCTCCTTGCGGTAGTGCAGGAGAAGGTTGCGCCGCGCAAGGGTTTGTAGGCTGCATGGCATGCGAGGTGTGGCGCTCCGTGGCATGCGAGGTGTGGCGCTCCGTGGCATGCGAAAGCTCTCCATGCCGGCCTGCCGGTCTTCGCCTAAGAGATGAGTAAGCTGTGAACTTGAGGTAGCCGTCTGGCCTGTCCCGGCCTATATATATAGCGATTGCACGTACTGAGCGTACCGAAATGCATCACTTGTTTGATTGCACCACTGTTTTGAATTTCAGTTAGACTCAAATTTCGAAAGCCACCGTTTTTCGAAAATTTCCTGTTCAAACTTCATCGAAGTTAAACAGAATAAATCTAAATTTGAGTTCATTTGAATTTATTTGAATATAACCCACACATTTCGATAAAATTATATTTAGGTACCAACTTAAATTTCAGAAATCTCATTGAAATTTCAATCGCATTGGTCGATGATTGAATTGTGTCGAGACCAGCTTTTGCTTCGTTATCAAGTGTATGAATGTACAGTTCGAGGAAAAAGTTTAGTTAGTGATGGCGGGGACCAATATAACCGTTAGCGTTAAGTGCGCACACACTGCCCGTGGCAGTGTGGCACCACCACACTATTAGTTTTCCACGCAAGCTTGGTGGTAAGAATAAAAACCTTAGTTTCCAACCCCAAGCTTAAGATCACTAAATTCCAGTTGAGGCCATTATGACCTCCTTTATCCTATTTTTTTGATAGGGAGAACTCTCTTAGGTTATGGTGGTGATTCTATGCACTAGGGTTTAGGGTTCGAGAACAAGCTGCACCCCTCTAAATGACCAAGGCAGGGTGGTGTCTCCCCATCAGCTCTCTTTTTCTATTAATTTTCCCCATATCTTTATCCCTTAATTATGATCATATGATAGCTCTTAAGATTTATTAGAAAATCAATGGATTTCCTTTTAGGAGAAATTCCCTTGTTGTCGGTACTAACAGGGCGTGGCCATGTATCGGGATGATGTGGTAGTTAACCACACAAACAATTTAAGCCCGTATTTGCTAGGGGTGTATCCAATACGGTGAAGGGGCAATATGTGTGCAATAGTCACACTTGTCTCGCAGGACTTGACATATAACTTGATGAAATTTGACATGATTTAGTATGTGTGCGGTCACATGGTTAGTTCCCACATCATCCTAACACATAATTAATCCACTTGCAAGACATAGTTATGTATTTTTTCTGAAGACATATACTCCCTGCGTCTATAAATAGATGCCTAAGGTTTGTCCAAATTCGGATGTATCTAGACACTAAATAGCATCTAGATACATCTAAATTTAGATAAATTTCAGACATCTATTTATAGACAGAGGTAGTATATCAATTCAAAGACCTGCAAATAACAACGAGATTCTTCCATTATTCTTTGAGGCACAATATATATAGGAACGCAACTAGCGTTTAAGTAAACGCACAACTCTACTCGGTGGTAAGAATAAAAATCTTAGTTTCCAACCTCAAGCTTAAGACCACTAAATTCCTCTTGAGGCAATTATGACCTCGTTTATCCTGTTTTTTGATAGGGAATAATTAGCATCCGCTGCTAAGCTAGTACATGTTGGTTTCTGTTGCTCGATGTGTGTAGTTGTGTTAATGCGCTCCTCACCCGATCGTTACCTGCTACTCTGAGCTCCCATGGACGGGTAGCATTAACTGATCAGCACCATGGTGTGGTACCAGCTGGTACGTATGTACGCGTATTCACGTAATTCGATTGCAGCGTCCTTGTTCCATTTTATGATTTCTGGACAGGTGAGTAGAGCACAGGGTCAGATAGCTATTGTCCAGATCATCTAAGACCCGAGGGTATTAGTTACGTAGACGGATCGTAGATACACATGGAAATTAACTAGGTGGCGGCTACGTGTGGTTGCTTTAGTGCTTGTGACGTGAGATACCGTTCGTACTAGCAAAGCAGGTTGGATCCCGGGGGTCGAAGAAGATGGTGCTTGTGTCGTCCCGGCTGTTCGGGTGGTCCATCTGCATCACGTACGGCGCGAAGTCGATCGATCCTGAGCAGGTGTGGACTTGTGGCGATAGATAATTTCCATACTTAGGATAGAACGGAAAGTCTGTAGAAAATAACATCCCTAAGGATTCTACCTCTTAGTCAAGAGATGGACAACACAAGAGAATTTGAAATGAGGGAACGATGAAGAGAGAAAAGCTTAGAGACGGGATTCGATTTGTTCTCTATCTCTTCGAGGTACTACCTCTATATCGGATTAATGGGCAATTACGCATTTTGAGAAAGAAGTTTAAGCATAAATTTGGTCAACAAAATATGAGATATATGCTACAAAAATTATACCGTTGGATTCGTATTCAAAAAATGTTTCCAATAATATAATTTTTATGATATATATCTTATATTTTGTTGACTAAATTAGTAGTTAAACTTATTTCCCGAAATACGTATTTTCACATTAATCCGGTATGGAGGGAGTACCTTTTCCTTTTCGATATCCTTTCTCGTCACTCTTGGATACTTATCCCCTCACGCAGACTGCCCACACTCGAGTCATTCTTACAATGGACAAAACTTAACAAGTAGCCCAACTGACCTCGGAAACTCATCTTGGCTCCGGGGTCTAGATGCTCCCGTTTGCGGAACCAATGACGTTCCGCATGTTGTTCTATTCAACTATGTATCATGTGTGTATCTCTCTTTCTAAACAGTGCTTGGGCCAGAGATATCAATGCTTGCAACTCCAATCCGTTGAATGGTACATGACAGACTTATCTTTCCTGTACCTTCATGACAGTTGGTACTTCGCGAATGTTATATTTCTGTTGTACTATTCTGAGGATGTAATATTTGCCGAATGTTATATCAACGACTGGCATACTACAACATGCAGTGGTATGCAGGGTCACCACAGCTTCCCTCTTGCCGCGGCGGGGACGGCGGCTGGGTACTCTCCTCGAGGCTGCGGCGGGGGACCTCCTGCCTCCCGTGTGATGGCGGGGTGGCGGCGGTCGGAGGAAGGAGGGGCGACGGTGGCCATGGTGGTGCGGCCTCCCCTGCCCCCCGTCGGTGGCACACCGGTGGTGGATGGTGGTGGGACGGTTTGCGCCATCCCCTCCGCTTCTCGCCGGTGCGGGGTGGTGACCTTGGGATTCTCCCGCGGTTCAAGGACGCCCGGGACATCATTCTCGGGTTCGACGGAGGAGGCGGCCTTCTTCTTCGTCGGAGGTGGTCGGCCAGGCTGGTAGTCCTGTGTGGGGATCATGGGATCTCACACAGGTTTCCGGCAATGGTGATCTAGTCCGGGGTGTCATGGCGGCCGGTGAAAACTGAGCCTCGACCTCGGTCTTGGCGGATGATGGCGGCATCGTCGACATCGTTACCTTGTCGAAGGCGTCATCTTTGCCGTCTTGGCACTACGCTCGGTGAGTTGGGGATGCGCGTCTGCCGGTGAAAACCGTGATCCGGCCTCGGTTGGCGGACGATGGCACGTGTCGCGCCGCTACCTTCTTGAAGGCATCATCGTCGCAGTCTGCGGTTTTCTCACTCGTGCTGCTCCGGTAGAAACCCTAGGTCCGGATCTCCCGGATCGGACGATGGCGGCGCGCCCTGCGTCATTCTACCTCTTGGGGCACCGTTTTTGGAGCAGCTGCTGGATGTTGGCGGATTTCGGTGGAGTGGTGTTCATCTACCACATTGTTGGCGCTGAGTCTCAGCGGCATGGTGCTGCAGGGTATCGACGACAGATGCGGGATGATTTATACGTGCAGGATGGTGGAGCCGGCTGGCGTCATGGTGACATCGACGACAGGTCTTGCAAGGTTAATGCGATAATCTCTCTTGAAGATGGAGTCGAGGAAGACGGCGGGAGCTGTAGGGATTCGTTGCATAGAAAACAAAAAATTTCCTACCGCGAGAACGCAATCCAAGCCAAGATGCAATCTAGAAGATGGGAGCAACGAGGGGATGATCGAGATTCACCTTTGAAGATTTCCAAAGCCTACAAGATGAGGCTCTTGTTGCTGCGGTAGACGATCACTTGCCGCTTGCAAAAGCGCGTAGAAGATCTTGATCACGGTGCCACAATCGGGCAGCACCTCCGTACTCGGTCACACGTTCGGTGTTGATGAAGACGACGTCCTTCTCCCCGTTCCAGCGGGCAGCGGAAGTAGTAGCTCCTCCTTGAATCCGGCAGCACGACGGCGTGGTGGCGGTGGCGATGGAAATCTCGGGCAGAGCTTCGCTAAGCGTATGCGGGAGAAGTCGAGGAGAGGGGGCGGCTAGGGTTTGGGAGAGGGGGTGGTGGCCGGCCACTATAGGGGGTGCGGCAACAATGGCTTTGGTGTGGCCGGCCCCCTCCCCTTGGCCCTCATTATATAGGTGGAACACCCAAGAGTTGGTCTACAAGTCTTCGAATAAGACCCCAAACCAAAACCTTCCATATGGCATGAAACCTACCCAAGCTAGGACTCCCACTAGAGGTGGGATTCCCACCTTCCCTTGGGAGGGGGTGGCCGGCCACCTTAGGTGGAGTCCACCTGGGACTCCACCCCTAGGGTTGGCCGGCCATGGGTGGTGGAGTCCCTTCGGGACTCCGCCTTCCAAAGTGATTTCTTTCGGACTTTTCTAGAACCTTCCATAAATGCACCGGATCATTTCCAAACTTGGAATATGACTTCCTATATATGAATCTTATTCTCCGGACCATTCCGGAACTCCTCGTGATGTCCGGGATCCCATCCGAGACTTCGAACAATACTTCGAACTCCATTCCATATTCAAGTTTTACTATTACAACATCAAACCTTAAGTGTGTCACCCTACGGTTCGCGAACTATGTGGACATGGGTGAGAACTCTCTCCGACCAATAATCAATAGCGGGATCTGGAGATCCATAATGGCTCCCACATATTCAACGATGACTTTAGTGATCGAATGAACCATTCACATACGATACCAATTCCCTTTGTCACGCGATATTTTACTTGTCCGAGGTTTGATCATCGGTATCACTCTATACCTTGTTGAACCTCGTCTCCTGTCAAGTACTCTTTACTCGTACCGTGGTATGTGGTCTCTTATGAACTTATTCATATGCTTGCAAGACATTAGACGACATTCCACCGAGAGGGCCCAGAGTATATCTATCCGTCATCAGGATGGACAAATCCCACTGTTGATCCATATGCCTCAACTCATACTTTTCGGATACTTAATCCCACCTTTATAACCACCCATTTACGCAGTGGCGTTTGATGTAATCAAAGTACCTTTCCGGTATAAGTGATTTACATGATCTCATGGTCATAAGGACTAGGTAACTATGTATCGAAAGCTTATAGCAAATAACTTAATGACGTGATCTTTATGCTACGCTTAATTGGGTGTGTCCATTACATCATTCATACAATGATATAACCTTGTTATTAATAACATCCAATGTTCATGATTATGAAACTAATCATCCATTAATCAACAAGCTAGTTAAGAGGCATACTAGGGACTCTTTGTTGTTTACATATCACACATGTATCAATGTTTCAGTTAATACAATTATAGCATGGTATATAAACATTTATCATAAACAAAAATATATATATAATAACCACTTTTATTATTGCCTCTTGGGCACATCTCCAACAGTCTCCCACTTGCACTAGAGTCAATAATCTAGATTACATTGTAATGTACCTAACACCCATGGCATTCTGGTGTTGGTCATGCTTTGCCCTAGGGAGAGCTTTAGTCAACGGATCTGCTACATTCAGATCAGTGTGCACTTTGCAAATCTTTACTTCTCCATCTTCGATGTACTCGCGAATCGAGTGGTAACACAGCTTGATATGCTTCAGCCTCTTGTGTGACCTTGGTTCTTGTGCATTGGCGATGGCACCAATGTTGTCACAGTAGATGACTAGTGGGTCCAATGCACTAGGAACCACACCGAGCTCTACAATGAACCTCTTCATCCATACCGCTTCTGATGAAGCCTCTGAAGCCGCTATGTACTCTGATTCTGTTGAAGACTTCGCCACCGTGCACTGCTTCGAGCTTGCCCAGCTTACTGCAGCACCATTCAATATAAACACGTACCCAGACTGTGACTTAGAGTCATCAGGATCAGTGTTCCAACTTGCATCGGTGTAACTTGTTACAACGAGCTCTTGGTCACCTCCATAACAAAGAAACATATCCTTAGTTCTTTTCAAATACTTCAGGATATTCTTGACCGCTGTCCAGTGTTCCATCCCTGGATCACTTTGATATCTGCTAGTCAAACTAACAGCATGTGCTATATCCGGTCTAGTACATAGCATGGCATACATGATAGAGCCTACTGCCGAGGCATAGGGGATCTGACTCATCCTTTCTCTTTCTTCTGCCGTAGCCGGACCTTGAGTCTTACTCAAGACCTTGCCTGGTAACATAGGTAAGAATCCTTTCTTACTTTCGTCCATTCTAAACTTCTTTAGAATCTTGTCCAGGTATGTACTCTGTGATAGCCCTATTAGGCGTCTTGATCTATCTCTATAAATCTTGATGCCTAATATATACGATGCTTCACCAAGGTCTTTCATTGAAAAACTATTATTCAAATAACCTTTTACACTGCTTAATAGTTCTATATCATTCCCAATTAATAATATGTCATCTACATATAATATCAGGAATGCTACAGAGCTCTCACTCACTTTCTTGTAAATACCGGCCTCTCCATGACACTGTATAAACCCGAAGTCTTTGATCACTTTATCAAAGCGTCGGTTCCAACTTCTGGATGCTTGCTTCAGTCCATAAATTGAACGCTGAAGTTTGCACACCTTGTCAGCATTTTTAGGATCGACAAAACCTTTGGGTTGTACCATATACAACTCTTCCTCAATGTCTCCATTAAGGAACGCCGTTTTGACATCCATCTGCCAAATCTCATAATCGAAAAATGCAGCTATTGCTAACAAAATCCTCACAGATTTTAGCTTCGCTACAGGTGAGAAAGTCTCATCGTAGTCAACACCTTGAATTTGTTGGAAACCCTTTGCGACAAGTCGAGCTTTATAGACAGTAATATTACCATCAGCATCTGTTTTTCTCTTGAAGATCCATTTATTCTCGACAGCCTTGCGGCTATCAGGTAAGTCTACTAAAGTCCACACTTTGTTATCATACATGGATCCCATTTCGGATTTCATGGCTTCTTGCCATTTGTTGGAATCTGGGCTCATCATCGCTTCTTCATACGTCGCAGGGTCCTCATCATTGTTGTCCACAATCATGACATTTAGACAAGGATCATACCAATCAGGAGTGGCACGTTCCCTTGTCGATCTGCGAGGTTCAGTAGTTTCCTCGTTCGAAGTTTCATGATCATTATCATTAGCTTCCTCTGTTGCCGGTGTAGGCGGTACAGGAACAGCTTCCGGTACTGCGCTACTCTGATCAACAAGTAAAGATTCATCAATCTCATCGAGTTCTACTTTCCTTCCAGTCACTTCTTTAGTGAGAAATTCTTTCTCAAGAAAGGTTCCGTTCTTAGCAACAAAGATTTTGCCTTCGGATCTTTGATAGAAAGTGTACCCTATAGTTTCCTTAGGGTATCCTATGAAGACGCATTTCTCCGCTTTGGGTTCTAGCTTGTCCGGTTGTAACTTCTTTACATAGGCTTCGCAACCCCAAACTTTAAGGAACGACAGCTTAGGTTTCTTATTAAACCATAATTCATACGGTGTCGTTTCTACGGATTTTGATGGTGCTCTATTTAAAGTGAATGCGGCTGTCTCTAATGCATAACTCCAAAATGATAACGGCAAATCAGTAAGAGACATCATAGAACGAACCATATCTAAGAGAGTTCGATTACAACGTTCGGACACACCGTTTCGTTGTGGTGTTCCCGGCGGTGTCAATTGTGAAAGTATTCCGCATTTCTTTAAATGCATGCCAAACTCATAACTCAGATATTCACCTCCGCGATCAGATCGTAGAAATTTAATCTTCTTGTTACGTTGATTTTCTACTTCACTTTGGAATTCCTTAAACTTCTCGAAAGTTTCAGATTTATGTTTCATGAAATAGATATACCCATATATACTCAGATCATCTGTGAAAGTTAGAACATAACGATAACCACCACGTGATGCTACGCTCATTGGTCCGCACACATCGGTATGTATGATTTCCAATAAGTCAGTAGCTCGCTCCATCATACCAGAAAATGGAGTCTTAGTCATTTTTCCCATTAGACATGCTTCGCATCTATCAAGTGACTCAAAGTCAAGTGATTCAAGTAATCCATCGGTATGGAGTTTCTTCATGCGTTTCACTCCAATATGACCAAGACGATAGTGCCACATATAAGTAGAATTATCATTCAATTTAATTCGCTTAGCATCAATGTTATGTATATGTGTATCACTACTATCGAGATCTAACAGAAATAAGCCATTCTTTTCAGGTGCTCGACCATAAAAGATATTATTCATAAAAATAGAACAACCATTATTCTCAGACTTGAATGAATAACCGTCTTGCATTAAACAAGATCCAGATATAATGTTAATGCTCAACGCGGGTACAAAATAACAATTATTTAGGCTTAAAACTAATCCCGAAGGTAGATGTAGAGGAAATGTGCCGACAGCGATCACATCGACTTTGGATCCGTTTCCAACGCGCATCGTCACTTCATCCTTTAGTAGTCTTCGTTTATTCTTTAGTTCCTGTTTCGAGTTACAAATATGAGCAACCGAACCACTATCAAATACCCAGATACTAGTACGAGAACCAGTAAGATAAACATCTATAACATGTATATCAGATATACCTTCTTTCTTCTTCTTGACAAGGCCGCTCTTCAGATCCGCCAAATACTTGGAGCAATTACGCTTCCAGTGTCCCTTCTCCTTGCAGTAATAGCACTCAGCATCAGGCTTAGGGCCAGTCTTAGGTTTCACAGGAGGCGTGGCAGCTTTCTTGCCACCCTTCTTGAATTTGCCTTTAGACTTGCCCTGTTTCTTGAAACTGGTGGTCTTGTTGACCATCAACACTTGGTGCTCTTTCTTGATCTCAATCTCAGCAGCTTTAAGCATGGCAAAGAGTTCAGGTAACTCTTTGTTCATGTTCTGCATATTGTAGTTCATCACAAAGTTCTTGTAACTAGGTGGCAGTGATTGAAGGATACGATTAATCCCCAGTCTGTTAGGAATAACTATTTCCAAGTCACTGAGTTTCTTCGCATGCCCGGTCATAACGAGCATGTGCTCACTAACGGAGCTACCCTCTTCCATCATGCAACTGAAGAAGTGTTTCGATGCTTCATAGCATTCCACGGCCGCTTGAGTTTCAAAAATAGTGTTCAACTCATTGATCAACTCATGTGGATCGTGGTGCTCAAAACGTTTTTGAAGATCGACTTCCAGACTGCATAGGATGGCACACTGTACTTGAGAGTACCGAGTTTTCCGAGTCGCGTAAACATTCTTTACTTCATCGGTTTCAGTTTCTGCAGGAGGGTCACCTAGCGGTGCATCAAGCACATATTGCAGATTTCCGCCAGCGAGGAAAATCCTCACATGACGGAACCAGTCGGTGAGGTTGCTACCGTTGCTCTTAAGCTTTTCTTTTTCTAGGAACTGGTTAAAATTGATTGGGGACGCCATATCTACAACATATATTTGCAATAGTTTAGACTAAGTTTATGACAAATTGAGTTCAAATTTTTAATTCAACATAATTAAAAACTAGGTGAACTCCCACTCAAAACAATATCCCTCGAATTGTCTTAGTGATCACACGAACCAAATCCACCACACCTAAGTCCGATCATCACGAGACAAGGTGTAATTTCAACGGCGAACACTCAAAGTGTTCATCATATCAATCATATGATTCATGCTCTACCTTTCGGTATCACGTGTTCCGAGACCATGTCTGTACATGCTAGGCTCGTCAAGGCCACCTTAGTATCCGCATGTGCAAAACTGGCTTGCACCCGTTGTATGCACTTGTTGATTCTATCACACCCGATCATCACGAGATGCTTCAAAACGACAAGTCTTGGCAACGGTGCTACTAAGGATGAACACTTTATTATCTTGATATTTTAGTGAGAGGGATCATCTTATAATGCTACCGTCGCGATCTAAGCAAAATAAGATGCATAAAAGGATTAACATCACATGCAGTTCATATGTGATATGATATAGCCCTTTTGTCTTTGCGCCTTTGATCTTCATCTCCAAAGCACGGACATGATCTCCATCATCTTCGGGCATGATCTCCATCATCGTCGGCGTAGCGTCAAGGTCAATGGCGCCGTCTTCATGATTGTTCTCCCATGTAGCAACTATTACAACTTCTTTGAAATACTACTCAACATGAAATTTAAAGACAACCATAAGGCTCCTGCCGGTTGCCACAATACAATAATGATCATCTCATACATATTCATCATCACATTATGGCCATATCACATCACCAAACCCTGCAAAAACAAGTTAGACGTCTCTAATTTGGTTTGCATATTTTACGTGGTTTAGGGTTTTCGATAGAGATCTAATCTACCTACGAACATGAACCACAACGGTGATACTAGTGTTGTCAATAGAAGAGTAAATTGAATCTTCACTATAGTAGGAGAGACAGACACCCGCAAAGCCACTTATGCAATACAAGTTGCATGTCGAGCGTGGAGCAAATCTCATGAACGCGGTCATGTAAAGTTAGCCCGAGCCGCTTCATCCCACTATGCCACAAAGATGCAAAGTACTCAAACTAAAGATAACATAAGCATCAACGCCCACAAACCATTGTGTTCTACTCGTGCAACCATCTATGCATAGACACGGCTCTGATACCACTGTAGGGATTCGTTGCATAGAAGACAAAAAATTTCCTACCGCGAGAACGCAATCCAAGCCAAGATGCAATCTAGAAGATGGGAGCAACGAGGGGATGATCGAGATTCACCTTTGAAGATTTCCAAAGCCTACAAGATGAGGCTCTTGTTGCTGCGGTAGACGATCACTTGCCGCTTGCAAAAGCGCGTAGAAGATCTTGATCACGGTGCCACAATCGGGCAGCACCTCCGTACTCGGTCACACGTTCGGTGTTGATGAAGACGACGTCCTTCTCCCCGTTCCAGCGGGCAGCGGAAGTAGTAGCTCCTCCTTGAATCCGGCAGCACGCCGGCATGGTGGCGGTGGCGATGGAGATCTCGGGCAGAGCTTCGCTAAGCGTATGCGGGAGAAGTGGAGGAGAGGGGGCGGCTAGGGTTTGGGAGAGGGGGTGGTGGCCGGCCGCTATAGGGGGTGCGGCCACAATGGCTTTGGTGTGGCCGGCCCCCTCCCCTTGGCCCTCATTATATAGGTGGAACACCCAAGAGTTGGTCTACAAGTCTTCGAATAAGACCCCAAACCAAAACCTTCCATATGGCATGAAACCTACCCAAGCTAGGACTCCCACTAGAGGTGGGATTCCCACCTTCCCTTGGGAGGGGGTGGCCGGCCACCTTAGGTGGAGTCCACCTGGGACTCCACCCCTAGGGTTGGCCGGCCATGGGTGGTGGAGTCCCTTCGGGACTCCGCCTTCCAAAGTGATTTCTTCTGGACTTTTCTAGAACCTTCTAGAACCTTCCATAAATGCATCGGATCATTTCCAAACATGGAATATGACTTCCTATATATGAATCTTATTCTTCGGACCATTCCGGAACTCCTCGTGATGTCCGGGATCCCATCCGAGACTTCGAACAATACTTCGAACTCCATTCCATATTCAAGTTTACTATTACAACATCAAACCTTAAGTGTGTCATGATACGTCTCAAACGTATCTATAATTTCTTATGTTCCATGCTACTTTTATGATGATACTCACATGTTTTATACACTTTATATGTCATTATTATGCATTTTCCGGCACTAACCTATTAACGAGATGCCGAAGAGCCAGTTGTTGTTTTCTGCTGTTTTTGGTTTCAGAAATCCTAGTAAGGAAATATTCTCGGAATTGGACGAAATCAAAGCCCAGGGTCCTATTTTTGCACGAAGCTTCCAGAAGACCGAGGGGGAAAGGAAGTGGGGCCACGAGGTGGCCACACCACAGGGCGGCGCGGCCCAGCCCCTGGCCGCGCCGACCTAGTGTGTGGGCCCCTCGTGTGGCCCCCCGCGTTGCCCTTCCGCCTACTTAAAGCCTCCGTCGCGAAACCCCCAGTACCGAGAGCCACGATACGGAAAACCTTACTGAGACGCCGCCGCCGCCAATCCCATCTCGGGGGATTCAGGAGATCGCCTCCGGCACCCTGCCGGAGAGGGGATTCATCTCCCGGAGGACTCTACACCGCCATGGTCGCCTCCGGATTGATGAGTGAGTAGTTCACCCCTGGACTATGGGTCCATAGCAGTAGCTAGATGGTTGTCATCTCCTCATGTGCTTCATTGTCGGATCTTGTGAGCTGCCTAACATGATCAAGATCATCTATCTGTAAAGCTACATGTGCGTTTGTTGGGATCCGATGAATAGAGAATACTATGCTATGTTGATTATCAATCTATTACCTATGTGTTGTTTATGATCTTGCATGCTCTCCGTTGTTAGTAGAGGCTCTGGCCAAGTTTTTGCTAATAACTCCAAGAGGGAGTATTTATGCTCGATAGTGGGTTCATGCCTCCATTAAATCTGGGACAGTGACAGAAAGTTCTAAGATTGTGGATGTGCTGTTGCCACTAGGGATAAAACATTGATGCTATGTTCGAGGATATAGTTATTGATTACATTACGCACCATACTTAATGCAATTGTCTGTTGCTTGCAACTTAATACCGGAAGGGGTTCAGATGATAACCTGAAAGTGGACTTTTTAGGCATAGATGCATGCTGGATAGCGGTCTATGTACTTTGTCGTAATGCCCAATTGAATCTCACAATATTCATCATGTCATGTATGTGAATTTCATGCCCTCTCTATTTGTCAATTGCCCAACTGTAATTTGTTCACCCAACATGCTATTTATCTTATGGGAGAGACACCTCTAGTGAACTGTGGACCCCGGTCCATTCTTTTACATCGAATACAATCTACTGCAATACTTGTTTTACTGTTCTCTGCAAACAATCATCATCCACACTATACATCTAATCCTTTGTTACAGCAAGCCGGTGAGATTGACAACCTCACTGTTTCGTTGGGGCAAAGTATTTTGGTTGTGTTGTGCAGGTTCCACGTTGGCGCCGGAATCCCTGGTGTTGCGCCACACTACATCTCGCCGCCATCAACCTTCAACGTGCTTCTTGGCTCCTACTGGTTCGATAAACCTTGGTTTCTTACTGAGGGAAAACTTGCTGCTATACACATCATACCTTCCTCTTGGGGTGCCCAACATCACAAGGAAGCTACTACGCCCACATCAACTGTGCGCAAGCAGCTCTTTTTCTGGCGCCGTTGCCGGGGACTAGTCAAGATAATCCATCAAGCCCGTCAACCGCCATCAAATTCTTTTTCTGGCGCCGTTGCCGGGGAGATCAAGACACGCTGCAAGGGGAGTCTCCACATCGCAATCTCTTTACTTTGTTTTTGTCTTGCTTTATTTTATTTACTACTTTGTTTGCTGCACTAAATCAAAACACAAAAAAATTAGTTGCTAGTTTTACTTTATTTACTATCTTGTTTGCTATATTAAAAACACAAAAAAAATTAGTTACTTGCATTTACCTTATTATTATTATCATGACTAGTCCTGTAGTTGTTACTCTATCACCCGAGGAATCAATCTTCACTTTTAAACAAGGAGGTGAAGAGAGTTTTAAAGAAGCTTGGTCTAGAATTTTTTGATTTTTATAGTAAAACTGAACCTAAAATGACGCTAAGTTTGCTTCTTAGTAATTTTTATTTTGGGCTTATTCTTCGTTATAGATATGCCTTAGATGCTGTAGTGGGAGGAGATTTCCTTCATTGCGACGGGGATAGAGCTTTTAATGCCATAAAGAAATTGGTTGCATCATCTAGTTCCACTAATAATTATGATCCATCCCTTGTTAGTATTTATAATAGATTGAACACTCTTGAGACAAATGTATCTTGCTTAAAAGAAGGGTATGGTCGAATTCGTGAGCATTTTGATTATGTTCCAATAAACTCTGAACCCTCAATGTGGGACCCCACTCTTAAAGTTACTATTGATGGTAAAATTTTTGATGCTCGTTGTGATGTTATGACTGAATTTTGCCTTATGCCGGAAAGTATTTATAAATCATTGACACTCTGGGGACTTACCAAAGGAGGAGAAGGAATAACTCTCGTTGATAACTCTGTTATAATTCCCAAGGGAATAGCTGAAGGAGTATTCACAAACCTTCTTGGAAAAACGGTATCCACTGATTATCTCGTTATTGAATGTGTAGGTACAGGACGAATCACACTTGGAAGATCCCTGCTAAAGCTCTTCGGAGCAATCATAGATGTGGAAAAAGGCACTCTAGGCTCCTCCATACCTGGATGCCATCATATATTCCCTAAATCAAAGGGTAAGAAGGGTAGCAAAACCCCTGGTAAGAATGTCAAGGCTTCATCTTTCGATAATACTTGATACACACTTTCTGCGCCTAGCTGAAAGGCGTTAAAGAAAAGCGCTTATGGGAGACAACCCATGTTTTTACTACATTAATTTTGTTTTATATTTGAGTCTTGGAAGTTGTTTACTACTGTAGCAACCTCTCCTTATCTTAGTTTTATTGCATTGTTGTGCCAAGTAAAGTCTCTAATAGAAGTATGATACTAGATTTGGATTACTGCGTAGAAACAGTTTTCTTTGCTGTCACGAATCTGGGTGAAATTCTCTGTAGGTAACTCAGAAAATTATGCCAATTTACGTGAGTGATCCTCAGATATGTACGCAACTTTCATTATTTTTAAGTTTTCTCATCTGAGCAATTCTGGTGCCTGTTAAAAATTCGTCTTTACGAACTGTTCTGTTTTGACAGATTCTGCCTTTTATTTTGCATTGCCTGTTTTGCTATGTTAGATGGATTTCTTTGTTCCATTGACTTTCAGTAGCTTTGTGCAATGTCCAGAAGTATAAAGAATGATTATGTCACCTCTGAATATGTGAATTTTTATTATGCACTAATCCTCTAATGAGTTTGTTTCGAGTTTGGTGTGGAGGAAGTTTTCAAGGATCAAGAGAGGAGGATGATATACACTATGATCAAGGAGAGTGAAAGCTCTAAGCTTGGGGATGCCCCGGTGGTTCACCCCTGCATATATCAAGAAGACTCAAGCGTCTAAGCTTGGGGATGCCCAAGACATCCCCTTCTTCATCGACAACATTATCAGGTTCCTCTAGTGAAACTATATTTTTATTCCGTCACATCTTATGTACTTTGCTTGGAGCGTCGGTTTGTTTTTGTTTTGTTTGAATAAAATGGATCCTTGCATTCATTATGTGGGAGAGAGACACGCTCCGCTGTTGCATATGGACAAATATGTCCTTAGCTTTACTCATAGTATTCATGGCGAAAGTTTCTTCTTCGTTAAATTGTTATATGGTTGGAATTGGAAAATGATATATGTGGTAATCGGTATAATATCTTGGATAATGTGATACTTGGCAATTGTTGTGCTCATGTTTAAGCTCTTGCATCATATAATTTGCACTTATTAATGAAGAAATACATAGAGCATGCTAAAATCTAATTTGCATGTTTGGTCTCTCTAAGGTCTAGATAATTTCTAGTATTGAGTTTGAACAACAAGGAAGACGGTATAGAGTCTTATAATGTTTACAATATGTCTTTTATGTGAGTTTTGCTACACCGCTTCATCCTTGTGTTTGTTTCAAATAACCTTGCTAGCCTAAACCTTGTATCGAGAGGGAATACTTTTCATGCATCCAAAATCCTTGAGCCAACCACTATGCCATTTGTGTCCACCATACCTACTTACCACATGGTATTTCTCCGCCATTCCAAAGTAAATTGCTTGAGTGCTACCTTTAAAATTTCCATTCTTTACCTTTACAATATATAGCTCATGGGACAAATAGCTTAAAAAACTATCGTGGTATTGAATATGTACTTATGCATCTTATCTCTTATAAGTTGCTTGTTGAGCGATAACCATGTTCCTGGGGACGCCATCAACTATTTCTTTGTTGAATATCATGTGAGTTGCTATGCATGTTCGTCTTGTCTGAAGTAAGAGTGATTTATCATGATCAAATGGTTTGAGTATGCATATTGTTAGAGAAGAACATTGGGCCGCTAACTAAAGCCATGATTCATGGTGGAAGTTTCAGTTTGGACAACAAACCTCAATCTCTTATGAGAATATTATCTGTTGTTGAATGCTTATGCATTAAAGAGGAGTCCATTATCTGTTGTCTATGTTGTCCCGGTATGAATGTCTAAGTTGAGAATAACCAAAAGCGAGAAATCCAATGCGAGCTTTCTCCTTAGACCTTTGTACAGGCGGCATAGAGGCACCCCTTTGTGACACTTGGTTGAAACATGTGCTATGCTATGATAATCCATGTAAATCCAAGCTAATTAGGACAAGGTGCGGGCACTATTAGTATACTATGCATGAGGCTTGCAACTTGTAAGATATAATTTACATAATACATGTGCTTTATTACTACCGTTGACAAAATTGTTTCTTGTTTTCAAAATAAAAGCTCTAGCACAAATATAGCAATCGATGCTTTCCTCTTTGAAGGACCATTCTTTTACTTTTATTGTTGAGTCAGTTCACCTATTTCTCTCCACCTCAAGAAGCAAACACTTGTGTGAACTGTGCATTGATTCCTACATACTTGCATATTGCACTTGTTATGTTACTTTACACTAACAATATCCATGAGATATACATGTTACAAGTTGAAAGCAACCGCTGAAACTTAATCTTCCTTTGTGTTGCTTCAATGCCTTTACTTTGAATTATTGCTTTATGAGTTAACTCTTATGCAAGACTTATTGATGCTTGTCTTTAAGTACTATTCATGAAAAGTCTTTGCTTTATGATTCAGTTGTTTACTCATGTCATTACCATTGTTTTGATCGCTGCATTCATTACATGTGCTTACAATAGTATTGATCAAGATTATGTTGGTAGCATTGTCACTTAAGAAATTATCTTTGTTATCGTTTACCTACTCGGGACGAGTAGGAACTAAGCTTGGGGATGCTTGATACGTCTCAAACGTATCTATAATTTCTTATGTTCCATGCTACTTTTATGATGATACTCACATGTTTTATACACTTTATATGTCATTATTATGCATTTTCCGGCACTAACCTATTAACGAGATGCCGAAGAGCCAGTTGCTGTTTTCTGCTGTTTTTGGTTTCAGAAATCCTAGTAAGGAAATATTCTCAGAATTGGACGAAATCAAAGCCCAGGGTCCTATTTTTGCACGAAGCTTCCAGAAGACCGAGGGGGAAAGGAAGTGGGGCCACGAGGTGGCCACACCACAGGGCAGCGCGGCCCAGCCCCTGGCCGCGCCGACCTAGTGTGTGGGCCCCTCGTGTGGCCCCCCGCGTTGCCCTTCCGCATACTTAAAGCCTCCGTCGCGAAACCCCCAGTACCGAGAGCCACGATACGGAAAACCTTACTGAGATGCCGCCGCCGCCAATCCCATCCCGGGGGATTCAGGAGATCGCCTCCGGCACCCTGCCGGAGAGGGGATTCATCTCCCGGAGGACTCTACACCGCCATGGTCACCTCCGGATTGATGAGTGAGTAGTTCACCCCTGGACTATGGGTCCATAGCAGTAGCTAGATGGTTGTATTCTCCTCATGTGCTTCATTGTCGGATCTTGTGAGCTGCCTAACATGATCAAGATCATCTATCTGTAAAGCTACATGTGCGTTTGTTGGGATCCGATGAATAGAGAATACTATGTTATGTTGATTATCAATCTATTACCTATGTGTTGTTTATGATCTTGCATGCTCTCCGTTGTTAGTAGAGGCTCTGGCCAAGTTTTTGCTAGTAACTCCAAGAGGGAGTATTTATGCTCGATAGTGGGTTCATGCCTCCATTAAATCTGGGACAGTGACAGAAAGTTCTAAGGTTGTGGATGTGCTGTTGCCACTAGGGATAAAACATTGATGCTATGTTCGAGGATATAGTTATTGATTACATTACGCACCATACTTAATGCAATTGTCTGTTGCTTGCAACTTAATACCGGAAGGGGTTCGGATGTTAACCTGAAAGTGGACTTTTTAGGCATAGATGCATGCTGGATAGCGGTCTATGTACTTTGTCGTAATGCCCAATTGAATCTCACAATATTCATCATGTCATGTATGTGCATTGTCATGCCCTCTCTATTTGTCAATTGCCCAACTGTAATTTGTTCACCCAACATGCTATTTATCTTATGGGAGAGACACCTCTAGTGAACTGTGGACCCCGGTCCATTCTTTTACATCGAATACAATCTACTGCAATACTTGTTTTACTGTTCTCTGCAAACAATCATCATCCACACTATACATCTAATCCTTTGTTACAGCAAGCCGGTGAGATTGACAACCTCACTGTTTCGTTGGGGCAAAGTATTTTGGTTGTGTTGTGCAGGTTCCACGTTGGCGCCGGTATCCCTGGTGTTGCGCCGCACTACATCTCGCCGCCATCAACCTTCAACGTGCTTCTTGGCTCCTACTGGTTCGATAAACCTTGGTTTCTTACTGAGGGAAAACTTGCTGCTGTACACATCATACCTTCCTCTTGGGGTGCCCAACATCACAAGGAAGCTACTACGCCCACATCAACTGTGCGCAAGCATGTCACCCTACGGTTCGCGAACTATGTGGACATGGGTGAGAACTCTCTCCGACCAATAACCAATAGCGGGATCTGGAGATCCATAATGGCTCCCACATATTCAACGATGACTTTAATGATCGAATGAACCATTCACATACGATACCAATTCCCTTTGTCACGCGATATTTTACTTGTCCGAGGTTTGATCATCGGTATCACTCTATACCTTGTTCAACCTCGTCTCCTGTCAAGTACTCTTTACTCGTATCGTGGTATGTGGTCTCTTATGAACTTATTCATATGCTTGCAAGACATTAGACGACATTCCACCGAGAGGGCCCAGAGTATATCTATCCGTCATCGGGATGGACAAATCCCACTGTTGATCCATATGCCTCAACTCATACTTTCTGGATACTTAATCCCACCTTTATAACCACCCATTTACGCAGTGGCGTTTGATGTAATCAAAGTACCTTTCCGGTATAAGTGATTTACATGATCTCATGGTCATAAGGACTAGGTAACTATGTATCGAAAACTTATAGCAAATAACTTAATGACGTGATCTTTATGCTACGCTTAATTGGGTGTGTCCATTACATCATTCATACAATAATATAACCTTGTTATTAATAACATCCAATGTTCATGATTATCAAACTAGTCATCCATTAATCAACAAGCTAGTTAAGAGGCATACTAGGGACTCTCTGTTGTTTACATATCACACATGTATCAATGTTTCAGTTAATACAATTATAGCATGGTATATAAACATTTATCATAAACAAAAAGATATATATAATAACCACTTTTATTATTGCCTCTTGGGCATATCTCCAACAGGAGCAACTCCTGTGGCGTGTGCGTTGGCGTGCGCTGAGAGTCTGCTTGACTGGATGTGATTCTCACCTGCTATTTGGCGGTTTGGGAAGGCATTTAGTTTTGGATGATGTGAGTTGGTGTATCCTTTGGATTGCTTCGAGATTGATCTTTTTATTATTTCTTGTAAGGTTTCGTGAATAATCTAATAAAAAAATCCGTGTGCATCCTTTGGATGCAGAAGCCCGGGCGATATTTCCCCCATTTCGAAAAAAAGATAAAACGTTCATATAGACCCGGGTGCCAAAACTCCATTCCCGACTGACCTAACCTATCTCATTTGGTCTGAAAGTCATGAGACTTGGTACATGGTAGCTTATTTTTGAGAAGTTTTTTATAAAATATTTGTGATAATTCAAATTTGTTATTTCTCCTGGCAACTAGGTCATATAAGATGACGCGGTGCGAAGGTTTTACATTTTATTTGGATTTTCTTTGAATTACTTGTGCTTGATTCAAAAAAGTGTTAAAAATAAGCTTAAATCGAGATGCCCCGAATAAATCTAGGTCGCCCTGGGAAACCAGAGTGGTCTGTCTCTAAAGTTCATATTATGAGAGGTGGCCCAATATAAAAGCCGACCGGGGCGTAGTTCCAAGGCCGGGTGTATAATTGTCGGCCTTTGTTTGTGCTCGATTCTCCATCGCCTTTCGGAGACCTGTACATCACACTGATTTATGCATATGCCTTTTGTCTTTTTTAGCTCATCACACTAAGAAGAGAGGAAAACTATCCTTATAATTCAATTTGTCGATAGCTAGGCCATCGGCATAGCAAAGAAGATCATGCTCTAAAGAAGAGGCACGTGGTCGGATGTGCCAAAGGCTTGGCCATTGGCGTAGCTCGGGAAGCCATCAGATGGCCGCTATCGTCAGATTCAAACACCAACAACAAAGTTGTGCCGATAGATAGATAAAGCCGTTGACAGTGAGCCACGCCGACGACCTGGTAGATGCCGACATTCCGACAGTCACCTAGGCCACGCCGACCTGACCTGTGCCAACGGAGGCTGTTGGCACAGGTCTACGCCGACTTCACCTTAGCTGGGCTGACTGTTAGAGTATGTAATATTGTACGTGTACGGTGTACAGAGTAGTACTCCGACCATACACGCACCTCCTTTGTATGGCCACGCAGGAAGTTTTTCATCCTATATAACACGCAACCGATTGCCTGAAAGGGCACACATCCAAAGCTGGCACTTCCTTATTTCTCTATGATAAATCTGGTGTTACTATTTTTTGTCTTGATTTATGTTGATAACATTATTGTAACCAGATGCAATTTCAGTTTTGCTCAAAGAGCTTAATGCCCATTTTGACATAAAAGATTTGGAAGATCTTCACTAGTTCCTAGGTATTGAAGTGAAAAGGATATCAGGAGGTATGCTCCTCACATAAGAAAAATATGCATGTGATATACTTGCCAAAGTTGGCATGCTTGAGTGCAAGGCTTCACCTACACCACTGTCGCCATCCGAGCCACTCTCCCTTCATGAAGGTACTCCACTCGGCCCTGAGGATAGTTCACAGTATAGAAGCATTGTTGGTGCTCTTCAGTTTACTCTTACTCGCTCAGACATGTCTTTCTCTGTTAATAAGGTCTGTCAATACCTTCATGCTCCTACTACTGCTCATTGGACAGCTGCTAAACACATTCTTCGCTATGTTAGAGATACATCCCAGCTTGGCATAACTTTCAGAAAGTCATCATCTACACTTTTTAGTGCTTTTTCAGATGCAGATTGGGCAGGTTGCCTAGAGGACAGACGTTTCACATGAGATTTTGCTATTTATAGGTTCAAATTTGGTCTCTTGGAGTGCTCGCAAACATGCCACTGTATCTCGCTCAAGCACTAAGGCTAAGTACAAAGCCTTGGCCAATACCACTACAGAATTAATTTGGGTTGAAAGCACTGCTGACATAACTTGGTGTTCAGCTTCATGTGAAGGCTTACTTATGTTGTGATAATTTGGATGCTACTTTTCTGTCAGCTAATCCAGTTTTTCGTGCACGCACAAAGAATATTGAGATAGATTATCATTTTATTCGTGAATGAGTTGCAAACAACCGTCTTGATATCAAGTTCATTTCCAACAAGGATCAGAAGGGGGATGTTAGAGTATGTAACACTGTACGTGTACGGTGTATGAAGTAGTACTCCGATCATACACGTATCTCATTTATATGGCCACACTGGGGTTTTTTTCTGCGTATATAACATACAACCGATGGCTCGAAAGGGCACACATCGGTCCACCAAAATCAACACCGACCTGGAAAAGGTCTTTTTAGAGGCCGTACACAAAATTATGAAACATAGTTGAAACACGAATATTTTGTGAAACAAATCCTAGTGATGTCAGCACTGACATCATCAGTTTCACTTTTTGTCAGAATGTTTCATAATATTTTTAATATTTCACTTTCACCAAAGTACACTTATGTTTCAATTATTAGTTTTATGTCATACAAATAACGAAAGCCGCACTAATCTCAAAACATAGAGCGGATTGTAGATGTGACACCAGTAGATACTGTTGGCTTTAGATTCGTTGCGAGCATGCATTACATGCTTCACTTGACGTAGCCGATGCTGACGCCGCTGACGGTGACCAGCTCGCACCCGCACCTCGGCACCAGGGACACGACGACCGTCTTGTCGCCGTCCGCCCCGATGTCGTCCATGTGGTCGCAGATGCCGAACCTCGCCACCGTCTTGACCAACCCCTTTTTCTTCTCCTTGTCCAGCCGGATCATGTGGGGCGTGAGCGCTACGCTCCCCGCGCAGTACCCCGCGGCCGCCGCTGACGCGATGTCTCCGGCGCTGGCTCCGCTCTCGGGCTCGTTCACAAGCACGTCGAACTTGATGAACGTGTTGAAATGGTCGGCGATCTCTATCCCCTCCACGACCACCACCTCCTCCTCTTCGTCCTTCTCCTTCCAGGTCCTCGATACCCTGGGCCTCGTCACCGTCACCCTCACGGTCTTGTCCAAGGTGGCCGGGAAGGAACCGGCAGCAGGCGCCGGCATCCCTGCAGATGCCTTAGCCGGCCTGTCGTTGAGCCACGGCAGGCCGACGTCCTGGTACGTGTACCGCAGCACGTTCGTGTCGAGGCAGTCGCGGACGCGGACGCGCACGAGGCGGGCCTCCTCGTCGTAGAAGAGGAAGCTGGCGTCGAGCCAGTCGGGGTCCGCGAAGTCGGTGTTGACTCCCGGACGGAGGCCGCGCCAGACGTGCCAGAGCCGGTCGAGGTTGCCATGGTGCGCGTAGAAGATCGGGTCGCGCGCCGCAGAATAGAAGTTGCCCATGTCCTCCGCGTTCGGCTGCCGGGGGTCCCCCATCCAGAAGTGCACCGGGCCGTGCGGTACGTTGTCGACGGAGCCCGCGCCTGGATCTAGCGCGTCGCCGGCGCGGTACGGCTGACCCAGGAACAGCTCCGTCTTCTTGGCAGCCGTGACCATCTGATATTATAAGGAGTATTTGCGTTACTTAATGTCCAGTTTCACAGGTAGAAAAAGAGGCTTCCGTCCAGCCCCATTAGTCGCGAAACTGTAGGAACCGCGACTAATGAATTCTTTAGTCGTTGTTCGGCAGGCGAACCGCGAACAAAGGCCTGGGCCTAGGGCGCTCGGTGGCCAGCTGGTGCACGTGAGGGGCTTTAGTCGCGGTTGGCCTAAAGGTGCCCGAAGGCCTTTAGTCGCGGTTGGCCAGGCCAACCGCGACTAAAGCTCATCCCCTGTATATACCAGTTCAGCACACTCACTTAGCCATTTGGTGCCACTTCTCTTCACAAACTTCACAAGGGGGTGTTAGGTTTGCTTTTGGCTTCTCTTATGCACACAGAGTGTTTGATGAAATGCCCCAAGAGCATGAAACAAACATGATATGAAGTGTCGGAGCCACACTTGAGCTTCCTCATTTATTTTTTCCTCCTCGATCGCGGTTAGCAAGTTGAACCTTTCATATGTGTCATTGATAAAATATGCATGTGTGTAGTTTATTGTTTAATTTCTATTGTTTATAGTTAGTTAGTTTAACAAATGCATGATGGTTAATTATATATTTTATATTATAATAATGCAGATGAATCGGCAATGGATGTACGGTAACCGACTTCCGGCGAGTTCACTACGGGTTTGAAAGATTTCCTCGTAGTGGCTAATGCGAACAAGCAGAAGGGTTTTGTTATATGTCCATGTGTTGACTGTAAGAATCAGAAGGGTTACTCTTCCTCAAGAGAAGTTCACATGCACCTGCTTCGTCACGGTTTCATGCCAAGCTATAATTGTTGGACCAAGCATGGAGAAAGAGGGGTTATAATGGAAGAAGATGAAGAAGGGGATGATTTCATCGATGAAAGCTATCTTGCTCATTTCGGTGATACTTTCATGGAGGATGATGAAGGTGAAGGGGAAGGTGAAGGGGAAGGTGAAGAAGAGGCACGTGATGAGCCCGTTGATGATCTTGGTCGGACCATTGCTGATGCACGGAGACGCTGCGAAACTGAAAAGGAGAGTGAGAATTTGGATCGCATGTTAGAGGATCACAGAAAGTCGCTGTACCCCGGATGCGATGATGGTCTGAAAAAGCTGGACCCTCCTTTAAGGTCCCTTTGTTCCGGTGCAAATGGTTCAAGCTAACAGGAGGTGGGGTAAAGGTGGAGCAACAATACGGAATGACAATGGTGGATTTCAACAATCTTGGTTACCTTGACGAACCATTCGTCCTAGCGAAAGATGTCGCTCAGGTTTTCTATGTGAAGGACATGAGTAGCAAACCGAGGAAACGGAAAGATAAGAAAACGATCAGTACATCATGCGATGATCCAAAGCGCCACATTGTTCTTTCAGGGAAAGGAAACATCGTGGGAGTGGAGGACAAGACAGACATGTCAGAAGATTATAATATGTTTGCTGAAATTCCGCCCTTCAAAGTGAACACCGACCCAAGCATTAAGTTAAATGATGAGGATGCTCCATGGATACGGCACAATCGTAAGCAAGTAGGGACACAAGGGAAGAAATGATGTGTAATAATTTTTTGTACCAAACTTTATTGAATGGATCATGTGAATTATATTACCCGTGATGTGTTTGGTGTCCATTTTCGAATGATTCGATTGATTCGAGAAACCACACTGATGATACATGAAATTTGGAGTGATTTAGTCATACTCCTGTCTAGGCGTATAATATGCATACTCGTAGTCTTCATAGCCGCCGCCGTTGTACTGGTAGTCGTCGCCTTCTAAGTTGTCGTCGTCGCTGCTGTCGTCGGGCGGCGCTCGTGGCTCGAACTGAGGGTAGCGTAGGCGGGGGATATCGCCAGCCGTGATGTAGTCCATGACGCTCTGCAGAGTCCGGCCGTACCACCATAGCCGACGGCCGGCCTCGTGGAAGTTCCCAGGGGGCAGACCGTCCTCCTCATACCTGGCGAGCGCCCTGTCACGCCGATTGATGAAGAAGGCGTCCCAAGTATGCTGGTTATCGGGATGCCATCGGGGATTCATCCGCTGCTCCGGCGTGAGGTCGAGGTAGTAGTGGTTCGTGATGGCCGCCCGGTGCGCAGTACCCTGAGGGACGGGAGGGACCGGCACGCCTCCGGCGCTTAGGCTCCAGTCGGCGGGGACGCGGTAGCCCGGTGGGCAAGGGTAGTTCGAGGCGCAAAGCTCCTCCACCTGCTGGTAGGTTAGAGTGGGTGCGGTGGAAGCCATGTGAGAGTGATGAGAGATTGTAGAGATGTGATAATGCTGGCCAAGCCGGGCTACATATATGTAGTGAGAAATGGCGGGAAAATGGGAGCGGGAAGACAGGAGGCGGGAAGAAAGTGGCGGGAAGAAAGAGGCGGGAAGACAGGGAAGAAATGGCGGGAAGAAGAGGAATCCAGAGCTGGTCATCTAACCTTTAGTCCCGGCTGGTGGGTGCAACCGGGACTAAAGGTGGTTTTGTATCATCTAATAAAACTGTCGGTGGGATAAGGACGTCTGGGTAAGCTTTAGTCCCGGCTGGTGGGTGCAACCGGGACTAAATGTGGTTTTGTGTCATCTAAGAAAACTGTCGGTGGGATAAGGACGTTTGGGTAAGCTTTAGTCCCGGCTGGAGACTGCAACCGTGACTAAAGCTGTCGGCAGGATAAGGACGCGTGGGTGGACGCACTGCTCGATGAGATAAAGCATGTAGCGCACGACACCCTGTCGGAGGAACAAGACAAAGCAAACGGCGGCGCCGTGCCTATAAAAGGAGCATCGATACGCCTTGGCAAGCAGACCAACAAGCCAACCTAGCAGGTAGGGAGAGTTTCATCCCCATGGATGGAGTAAAGGGTTGGAAAATCTCCCGTGGCGCAACTTCTCGAAGATGTCGTCGGTGCACACGCCCTACGACATCTTCGGAAGTTGCTCCTCGGGAAAATTTTCCTGCAAACCCGTGAAAGACTACATCTCCTCTAACAGTGCTGGGTAAAGGGTTGGAAAATCTCCCGTGGCGCAGCTTATCGAAGATGTCGTCGGTGCACACGCCCTACGACATCTTCGGAAGTTGCTCCTCGGGAAAATTTTCCTGCAAAGCCGTGAAAGACTACATCTCCTCTAACAGTGCTGGGTAAAGGGTTGAAAAATCTCCCGTGGCGCAGCTTCTCGAAGATGTCGTCGGTGCACACGCCCTACGACATCTTCGGAAGTTGCTCCTCAGGAAAAAATTCCTGCAAACCCGTGAAAGACTACATCTCCTCTAACAGTGCTGGGTAAAGGGTTGGAAAATCTCCCGTGGCGCAGCTTCTCGAAGATGTCGTCGGTGCACACGCCCTATGACATCTTTGGAAGTTGCTCCTCGGAATTTTTTCTGCAAGCCCGTGAAAGAGGGGGGCGAGAAGACAGAGGCGTCCGGGAAGAACTGGCGCGAAGAGGGGGGCAGAAAGACAGAGGCGGGAAGAGTGGGCCGACGGAAAGACAGAGGCGGGAAGAGGGGGCCGGCGAGAAGACAGAGGCGGCCGGGAAAAACTGGTGGGAAGAGGGAGGCGGAAAGATTTTTAAAAGAATTAGTTTTATTTTTCTGAATTTTTTGATATATTTTTTGATATATTATTTGTATTTTTAAGATTTTTAAATGAATTAGTTTTATTTTTCTGAATTTTTTGACATATTATTTGTATTTTTAAGATTTTTAAATGAATTAGTTTTATTTTTCTGAATTTTTTGATATATTATTTGTATTTTTCAGATTTTGAAATGAATTAGTTTTATTTTTCTAAATTTTTTGACATATTATTTGTATTTTTAAGATTTTTAAATGAATTAGTTTTATTTTTCTGAATTTTTTGATATATTATTTGTATTTTTCAGATTTTGAAATGAATTAGTTTTAATTTTCTGAATTTATTGATATATTATTTGTATTTTTAAGATTTTTAAATGAATTAGTTTTAATTTTCTGAATTTATTGATATATTATTTGTATTTTTAACATTTTGAATTGAATTAGTTTTATTTTTTTGAATTTTTTGATATATTATTAGTATTTTATGATTTTGAAATGAATTAGTTTTATTTTTCTGAATTTATTGATATATTATATGTATTTTTAACATTTTGAAAAAGAAAAGTAATTTGAAAAACACCTTTAGTCGCGGTTGGCCTCGCCAACCGCGACTAAAGGTCTGTGCGCGCGGGAACGAAAAACGCGGCGAAAAAAGCCTTTAGTCGCGGTTGGGGTCGCCAACCGCGACTAAATGGGTACCTTTAGTCGCGGTTGGCGACCCCAACCGCGACTAAAGGGGGGTCCTATAAATACGCGAGGCGCGAACGGCCGCGCCAGCAGTTCTTCTTCTTCCTCGAACCGTCAGGCTGCCGACGCCTCAGACGCTCCTCCTCAGACGCTCGCCGCCGCCACACGCGGCCGTCACCCGCCGCCGTCGGACGCGCGCGCCTCGGCACGTCACGTCGCCGCCGTCGTCGCCGCCGCGCGCCTCTCCCCCTTCTCACTCGATCCAGCGCGCGTGCCGCCACACCGTACGTACCGCGCCGCCGCTGCTCTCGGGCGCGCGCCGCTCGCCGGTAGAGAGAGGACGTACGAGAGAGAGGGCGGCCGCCGCGTTGCGCTGCCGCTGCCACACGTTGCGCCGCTGCCGCGCGCTCGCGCTCGCTCTGCCAGAGAACGAAGAAGAAAACGGAGAGGGAGAGAGAGAAAGGCCAGGGGCGCCGCCTGGCCCACTTTTTTTTGTTTTTTTGTTTTTTGTTTTAATTTGTAACTAAGTTTTTTAATTAAAAATGTAACTTAATTAAATTGTAAACGTGTATATTATGTGACTAATTTGTAACTAAGTTTTTTTAATTAACTTAACAAAAAATTTAATCACCGCCGACGCGCTGAACAACGTCGACGTCGCCTCAATAAACGGGGAGCGTCTCGTCTCGCCGCGCGCGCCCGTAAGCAAATCCAACCGCCACGCCCAGTGTACGTCGACGAAGTCCTTCTCGCGCCGCGTGTACGTCGACGAAGTCCTTCTCGCGCCGCCCCGGCCGCGCAGCCCGGCGGCCGTGTTCTTTCCGACGTACGACCGCCGCCCCGTTCTTTGACCACGCGCCGCCGCCGCACACGCGCTTTTAAAAATTTGACTTTTAAAAATTTGACTTAAAGTTTGTCACTTTTAAAATAACTTAACAAAAGTTTGTCACATTTAAAATAACAAAAATAACTTAACCACCGCGCGTATACGGAGGGGGCAGCGCTCGTCGCCCCCTCCGTATACGCGCGGTGTTTTTTTTGGGATCGAGAGGGGGCGGCGAGGGTTATGTGTCCTCGGCACCGCCACCGCCCTTTCGCCACCGCCACCGGTCTCTCGGTCATGCGGTCACGCGGTCACTGCGTCCCCCCTCTCGCCTCCCTCGTCGCCCTCTCTCTTTATATGTAGAAGAGATGTGATAATGCTGGTATATACACAATTAATTTGTTTTTACTACATGTTTTCAGGACTGACATATGGCGGATGATAGAGCTGACCCGATTATGGACAACTATGATCCGGACGGTGAAGCCCATATGTTCGGCATCATAAACGGCGATATTCTATATGTGCCGACCGGACAAGAAGAAGATGATATCTCTTCTTATCTGAACCTTGACGGTGAAGATGAAGGGCGCCGTCAGCAAGATGATGCCGAACAAACGTCGATAAACGACGATCTTCAAATGGAAGTAGCAACCACCTCCGGCGCCGAGGTATATATATACATTGAGCCTCTGGTGATACAAACTAACTGATTTGAATAAATATGTGTGTACTAACGCGCGCGACTCTCTTTCTTATTTTAGCCCTCGGCCGGATCGTCGAAACAATCGAGTACGTCGTCAAAGCGTGGCGCAACCAAGACAATGAAACAAGGAGAAACATGCACCATCGAGGTTGTCGACAGTGCAACCGGCAGGCCGCTGGAGCCCCGCAAGAACGCCACCAAGTTTGTCAGCCAATGCGGAGCCGTTGTTAGAGACAACGTCTCGATCTCCGTCCAGGAGTGGAATGCGCCAAAGAAGGCACGTGTTGGTTTCACTTTTGTCGATAAGAGAACAAAAAAAAGATTGCTTCAAGAAGCTTATGGAACATTTCGTTCTATCTCCGGAATACAACAAATTCGATGAGGAGGGTAACAAGATTGAGGAAAACAAGGAGAGGAGGAGGCTAGTCAAACAGTTCGCTCTTCATAAGATGGCTGACGCATTCCGGAAATTCAAGCAAAATCTAGCCCATGACTTTGTCAAGCAGAACAAGACTCCGGATTTCAAAGGACAATATGAGAAACTGAAACATGATTGGCCAGAATTTGTGAAGCAAAAGAAATCGGAGCAGTTCATTCAAATATCGAAAAAATAAGGAAAATGCGGCTAAGAAGGAGTACAATCATATTATGGGGCCAGGAGGGTATCGCCTTTGGGAGCCTAGGTGGGAGAAGATGGAGAACGAGCTGAGGGCGCGAGGAATCCGTCCAGGTACGGAGGGATGGGACCCAAGGGCCAAAAGCTGGTGGTACGGGCATGGGGGAACGCTGAACCCGGAGACAGGGGATTGTGTTTACCGGGGCAAAATAATTAAACCCACCCAAGCCCTTATTGACGCAATGAGGGATGCTCAAGAGGGGAAGATCAAGTTCAACAGAGAGAACGACGCGCTGACAAAAGCCCTCGGGAATCCTGAATACGGAGGACGTGTACGAGGCATGGGGCATATTCCGTGGAAAATAGGGTTCCCCCAGAACGATGACCCGTACGGTTACAGAAGCCGTAAGAGAAAGATGGATCGGGAAGCAGATGTTGTGGTGCGGTTGGCATCGGAAATGGATGTATTGAAGAAAACCGTGAATGTACTAGTAGCCAAAAGAGATGCAGCTCGGGCGCAGCATGAAGATCATCCAGCGGATCTCGGAAGCCAGCAGCGGAGAAGCAGCGTGGCTTCCACGGAGGCCCCACCGGCTGGTGCAGATGCACCGACGATCGAAATTACTGCACCGGAGCCTCTGGCGGTCGAAATTACTGCACCGGAGCCTCCTCGCTACCCCGTGGACGATATAAAGGAGATGAAAGAATGTCATCTATATTATCCTATCGGGAACATGTCCATGAAGGTAGCCATCGGCAGTGCTTTACCATGTTTACCTGGAGCACTCCACCACAACAACTCCATTCAAGATGGCTATGCTCGTGTCACGGTGGAGGACATAGTCAAAGGGTTTGAGGACCTGGAGATTGACATTGCTACACCTGAAGGGGAGAAAAGACTTGGAGATGTCAAGCGCCAGTTCATTCTATGGCAAAAGAAGTTTATCAAGTTTCCAGGCGAGGCGCCAAGGCCAACAAGTCCACCCCCCTACGGTGGTGGTGGTGGCGGTGGCGGTGGTGGTGGTGGTGGTGGTGGTGGTGGTGGTGGTGGCGGTTCACCTACACCTCCGTCACGTCAGCCGACGCCCCCCAGTCCACAACGTCCGGCGGGTGATCAGACGCCGCCCCCCAGTCCTCGTCCGGCGGGTGATCAGACGCCGCCCCCCAATCCACCTCCGGCAAAGAAGCGTATAGCGATCCTGGATTATTAACCCGGACCCTTATGTACCTAAGACCACAAAGGTACCGGAGCCATCACTGAAGCCTCTCCCCACAAGGCCTTGGGAACGTAGTGCCGAGGAAGTCGACGCGGCTGCGGCTGCTGATTTGGAGAAATGGAAGGTGAACTGCAAGAAGAAAAGAGAGCCCGAGCCCAAGCCAGTATTTTCTGATGAGCAAAAGAAGTGGGCTAAGTCATTTTTGAGCACACCGTCCCAAGCCGCGAAGAATCTGCCTGACGACTATGCACGTGAACTTCGTAGGCAGGCACTCATGTTGAAGGAGAAGAAAGAGAGGGGGGAGGCCGAGAAAACAGAATTAGAAAGTAAAAAAAGCGGGAAACGAGTTGCCCAGCTCGGGGAACAAAGTAAACAATCGATTGCCCCGCTTATAGTGAAAGTCGCCGGTCCGGATGCCCCCGATATCATAGAAGCTGTGGCAGCACAGGGATTGACTGTAACGAGTGCCAGAGAACAAGCGGCCAACTTAGGTATTACTCTTCGTGAACTGTTAGGCCTTGATGAGGCGCCAGTGAAGGAGGTAGTAATTACATATGTGAAGAATGGGCCTCTCGTCGAGCCTGCGCAGGAAGAGGATCTACCTCCACAAATGAAAGGTCTGCTGAAATGGTACAAGGGTTACATAAAAAATAAAGCTGCCAAAGAATATATTTATGCGGAAGTTAGACATGAGCATCACTTCAAACATTACTATGTACAAATTCATCTGAGTGAATTGTTCTAGCTTTTCAATCTGCGCGAGCTCGACAAATCTATCATCAGTTGCTATGTTCTGTAAGTGATTTATTTCTACCCCATCTCGTTCATATTGCCTGCACTATATATATGTCCTAACTATATTGTTGTGTCCGCTATTATACATGCAGAATGAAGATTAAGGAATGCAGAGTAAGGAACATCCATGATGTTGGGTTCATTGACCCACACATCGTTAATGGATATGTGTTAGAGCATCACCCCGCCGACGTGGAGGCAGACCTGTGGCAGTTTCTTACAAAGCAGGAACTCAAAAGTGATATTCTATTTCCTTACCATTTTGGGTGAGTGTTTCTGTCTTGAGCACATTCTCTTTTGTTTACTCCATGCATGGTATGTGGCCGGCTAATCGATGAGTTATGCATGACGTACTGTGCATGTATCGTGTCCGCAGGTTCCACTGGATTCTGCTAGTAATTAAAGTTGACACCTCAGAATATCTCGTCCACGACTCTCTGAATATGGATCCAAAGCTTTGGGGCGGCATGAGAAGAATCCTGCAGAAGTAATTATTTTCATTCATTTGCGCTCTATATCGATCGGCCTATTTCGTTCATTTCCTAATATCAAGTAACTAATAACTCTCTTGTTCATTTAATTTTCTTTGCCTCGTAGGGTTTGGAGACGGTTCGTAGATACAAAGGTCGGTGAATTCAAAAAAGAGCTAGAATTCAAAAGGTCAAAGGCTAAGAATGGTGGAGATATTCAGCCAGCGGGGACCAATCTATGTGGATACTATGTCTGTGAGATGATCCGGAGATACACCTCTGAGCGGGTTCCGAGTGATACCAATGCTCAGAGGAATAACCTCCGGATGATGCTTAGTCCAGAAGCTCGCTTCCTACCACTTCAAGAGGAACTAGCTGGATGGTTCAGGAGGGAAGTCCTCCATCCTAAAGGAGAACACCATTACGAGGACGTAGAACTTTATATGCATTAAATTATGTAAGGAAACTTGTTCAAAATTGTATATGGTCATCCGATAATATTGAATATATATTGTATATTCCTCTTGAATTCTTTTTGGTTCTAATTTCAAATTTGTTTGAAATTGTACATTCATATGCATGTATGTAGTACCGTAGAATATGTGAAACTCCTTCAAAATTAAAATAAAGCACAAAAAATAAAACAATACAAATTAAACAGAAAACAGGTTTAGGGGGGGGGGGGGCAGGTTTAGGGGGGGCTAAAACCCTAAACCTGCGGCGGCCTTTAGTCGCGGTTGGCCAGAAGAACCGCGACTAAAGGTCCTCCGTCCGGACGGCCGCCTGACGCCCACGTGAACGGACCTTTAGTCGCGGTTCTTAAGCAACCGCGACTAAAGGGGACCTTTAGTCGCGGTTGCGCAACCGCGACTAAAGGGGACCTTTAGTCGCGGTTGCGCAACCGCGACTAATGGCAGTTGCGAACCGCGACCAAAGACCCTTTTTCCACTAGTGTTTATTACGTCCAGCTGCAAGTAAACAAAATCCGTGAGCTATATGTACGCTACTAGCTATATGTACTTGCCTGGCGGTACATGATCTTCAGGTTCATATGGATCAGCTGATCTCTTGGGATGCTGGGGTCAGTCCCACTGAAGTCAAGGTCCAGCGGCACAGGTGGCTGGTGGGCGGGGTTGCGCCTCTCGTCGTAGAGCGGCGACGAACTGTTGGCGTAGATCGGCGGCAGCGTCATCCCGCCCGGCGCGTCCCAGTTCCAGAACGGCAGCGCGAACGTGTCGTCGCCGATGAGTTTACCAAGGATCCGCTCGTGGAAGTAGAGGTAGAACCTGTGCCACGGGAAGAAGAGCCAGCAGTTGTGTATCTGAAGCTCCAAGTCCGGGAAGCCGACCTGGTCGTACCCGCCGTCGCAGTAGGCGCAGTGTATGTGCCACTGCTGCTCGAAGCTGCGCGGGTCGTCCGCCGGCAGCTCCTTCATCAGCGCCACCGCGCGCTCGTACTTGGCCAGGTATTCCGCGTCTACCAGGTGCGCCGCTGGACGCACACGGAGCGGCGAGGATGCCGACGGCAGGCTGAAGTCGGTGATGCCGGTGCCGTACTTCGGGCAGCAGTTAGTGTCCGGCTCCGTGTCGGGGAGGTCCGGCGGCTGACAGCTACTGAGGTCAGGTGTCTCGATGGGCGCGGCAATCGCGGCGCCTCGGCCCGTGGCCAGTCCGGCAGCCGCGGCTCCGCCGAGGCCGAGGAGGAGCACATCACGTCGGTCGACACGCCCACCGCCGGTTGCCTTGCATGAGAGACGCCGTGGCTGCCTTGCCTCCTTGCGGTGGTGGAGGAGAAGGTTGCGCGCAAGGGTTTGGAAGCTGCATGGCATGCGAGGTGTGGCGCTCCGTGGCATGCGAGAGCTAGCTCTCCATGCCGGCCAGCCGGTCTTCGCCTAACTAAGCTGTGAACTTGAGGTAACCGTCCTGTCCCGGCCTATATATTTTTTTTTTGAAACTAAAACCAATATATTAAGCAAACAGCAAGCCGCCTCATTAAAAACCTTCCAGCCTCCTTCGGTACCCTGGAAGGAAAAGAGTGCGTCTGAAACTTGCTACCGCGAATCAAAATATAGTTACATCATCTAGGAGAGTTTGCAAAAGAAAGCTAGGGGGTTTATCGACCCAATTACAAGATATCTGAGACACAGAACACTCCCTGGCTATTTCATGGGCCACTGAATTAATATCTCTCGCGCAATGAGTAAACTCCACATTTCCTATCATACTAGCTTGATTCAAAATGTCTGCATAGACAGCCGTCGCTTCATTCCAAATACGTTCCTCCCCCGAGCATAATTGGATAATTTCCAGAGAATCAGATTCAGCTTCAATATTGTTGCACCCTTTGTCATTGGCTAAACGCAGACCCTGGAGCATCGCTATGGCTTCAGCCATATGGGCCGAGCCAACATGGGGGAGGAAGGTCGACGAGGCTGCAATGAAATCACCTCGGCCGTCTCTGATGATAGCCCCCGTTGCACCACTATGACTCTCTGCGGAAAAAGAAGCATCCACGTTTAGTTTCAAAAAACCCGCTCGGGGTTTAATCCACATTTTCTTGTGCACACTGCCTTGGGTCTTTGTTCTTGCGGCATTTGCAACAATTGATCTGATCGAGTTTGAGCAAACATTAACCGGGGGAACCAGTTCACCAAACGTCTGTCGGCGGCGGAGCCACTATATATACCAGGCAGCCGTAGCAATTGTTTCTTGAACTTTAATAGAATCATAGCCTGCTACAGTACTACTTGGTGTTTCCAGAAGTACCTCAAGCACTTGGGATCCCGACCGACCTGGCTCCATAGCATCAGATATCATATGCTCAAAGCCCAAAGCTCTCCAGATATTAACAGCCCCTTGACATTTAAAAACCATATGAAAGACATTTTCCTCCTCCTGATCGCAAATAGGACAAACTCCAGACGTACCAATATGCCTCCCAAACAGAATGGCTTTTAGAGGTAGAACTCCATGCATAATCCTCCAACAATAAATCTTGACTTTAGCTGGGACATCTAATTTCCAAAGAATTTTCCAGGTTGGGTTATTGAGAGAAGTACCAGAGATAAGGGACCTGCAGGTGACCCCATTAAATTGATGTCTCCACTCAACATGGTACGCTGAACGAACAGAGAAAAGCCCCGACCGAGTTCCATGCCAAGAAATAAAATCCTCAAATGCATCATAATGAAGAGGAATTTGTAGGATTCTGGTGGCGTCAATAGGATGGAGATTTTGGTGGATTAAATCATGGTCCCATCCCCCTGATACGGGATCAATAAGTTCCGAGACCTTAGTGAGGAGACAGGCACCACGGGGGGTAATAATCTTACGGTTTGGGCTGTTTGGAATCCATGGGTCTTGCCATATATTTATAGAATCCCCATTACCTACTCTCCAAATACATCCTCTGTTAAAAGTCTGAATTCCAGCCACAATACTTTGCCAAGTAAAGGATGATCCTGCTTTCGGGCCAGCCTTGAGAATATCAGTATGAGGATAGTACTTTGCTTTTAACAGCCGGGCACATAATGAATCAGGTGCATCGATGAGTGTGGTGACCCTGCATACCACTGCATGTTGTAGTATGCCAGTCGTTGATATAACATTCGCGAAGTACCATTCCGCAAATATTACATCCCTCAGAGTAGTACAACAGAACATAGCAGGGTCCATAACTCATTCACATATTATTACAATCATCATACACAAGTCGTCTCGGAACTCCTCTTGGGTTCTGAGAGGATAACTCCTGGGTTCGAGGCGAACCCAACTTAACTTACAATACCATTGTCTCATTAAACTAAACATTTATTTAAACGAGCAGCTAAATAGTAAGAGTTCGCGCTGCTCGGCTACTACTACTCCTCCTGATATCCTTAGGCTTGTTCTCCTCCGGAAGCCTCCCCGGATCCGTAGACTATGATGTAGTCTACGCCTTCAACACCTCCTGAGAGGTCTGGTTCCTCGTAGCCGATGATCTCGGCTCCATCATGGTTGTCGTTGTCCTCCTCCAGATGGTTCAGACAATCTAAGCATGGGATTTAAGAGTGGTATGAGTACGAGCGTACTCAACAAGTTCATTATAGATAAGAGGTGTTTTATGCACTAGCTACGATATTAAACCAGAAAGTCTAATACCAATGCAAATTTTGATAAACATTTCTTCAAGAGATTGCTTTTATTTCAAAGAGCTATGTCCGTCAGCCTTCACCGGTTTACTAGAACTTCATGGAGCTCCTTTCCGGCCGCGTTCGCAGTTCCTTAATCCCGGAACAGGGAGTGACAGGTCACAGTTCTTACGCTCTGCAGAGGTGTGTTGCTTTACCCATAAGAGATCTTAACCTTGGTGCCAACCGGGCAGCTTTCCCGTCCACACTTCCTTCGGTATGAGGCCCGGTATAAGGTCTAGCCAATCATGTTCCTCCGCTACCTCGAACACCCACCCTTTGTTGCATGCCCCGACCCTGGGTCCACGTCGGTCCCATTATTCCTATAGATTTCAAGGTGGACCCCGACCACGACAACAGTGCTGGGCTCTACCATACACTCCTACGCCGGTAGCTGCAACCCATCATAGACCGCAATACCGTGGGGACTTAGGGCTTCCCCAACCTACCGCTTGTTCTTCGAACGACAAGTGTCTACGGACTTTGCCGTGGGGACTTAAGGCTTCCCCAGCCTACCGCTTGCCGTCGACAGATACAAGTGTCTACGGTAAAGCGCATCCGTTGATGAACGAGAGGTGGAAACACTTTTGACTACTCCGTCCCACTCCGGATCTTATGGTTAACACGGGTATTACGGCACAAGAATCACTGGCGACATTTGTTGTTTAATCCTAGATGGATATAAACCCGTGCAATGGAGCCTCCACCATATCAACACAATCCATGGCTCCATTGCCCACCACATAGTCATATTCATAGTTATGAAAGTAGTGGTTTTGATTTTTGTGCAATAGTGATAACCATAGTACTTTGCAATTAATTTGATAGAAATACTCAAATGACATGAGCAAGTGATGAACTTGCCTGAACACTGCAAAGTTTTGCAGTTGGAAGGTATGGACTGACCCTTGTCCTCTTGTTCTGAAAAATAGCATCATTGTCCGATAAGGGCAATGGTTAAAGAAGCAATTATGCATGATTCCATTTTTAGGGTTTGTTCCCCCCTTCCGATGTCGTTATTATTTTATGTAAGAGGTTAATACTAAGAATGATTTGGGGATACTTGATTTAAGAGTAAAATACTACCTTGGAATGTTGTCAAGGTGTTTTTGAAGTCCAAATTCATTAATGGACTTATTTGCATTAATGAAAATAATATGTGTGATTTAAATTATTATTTAAATCATCAAATTAAGATTCATTCTTAATTGTCTTCAAAAATTCTCTTTGACATTTTATTTAATTAGAGAATTTTATGCTGATCTATTTTCATATTTTTAATTATTTTTTTAGAGCTATTCAACATTTCTTACAAAATTTCAAACTTTCTGTATTTCTTGGAATTAGGAAAGGACCTAAATGCCCTTGGGCCCCACCTGTCAGGGTGGCCCAACGGGTTAGGTCGCACCCGAGCCACCCTTTGGGCTCGGTCGGCCCATTCGTTCTCTCCCCTCTCCTCGCGCAGAAACCCTAATCTCTCCCTTTCTCTCGCGACACCGTGGTCGCCTCGCCGTCGCCGAATTATTCCGACCGCCACCGGCCGTCCCCGCCGGCGAGATCGGACGCAGTCGAACGGCCGCACGACGGCGCATCGATTGGTCCACGCCGATCTGCGTTTCGCTGCTTCCTCGTCGTGCCCCCTTCGCCTCTGCTCGTCTACCATGGAGTTCCGCGGCGATTCATCGCCGCCGACGTCCCTGGCGTCACGGCGCTGCCGTGGTTTCGCCCCTGTGGGCGCGAACAGCCGTGGCACCACCATGGCCCGGCTTGGCCAGGCGCCGCCGTGCTCCGGCGCGTGCCGCCGTAGCCGCCATGGCCGAGCTCTGCTCTTCCTTTCCCTGGTGAGTAACCGTAGCTTCCTTCTCTCCCTCTCTGCTCTGCTTCCTTTTCTCCTCATCTACTTTGTCTTGCTCAGCTACTGGCCTGCATCTCCATGTTGAGATGCTTGCCGTGACCATGCGCTGCTGCTGTGTTGTTCTTGCTCATTTGCTCACTGTGGCGATTCATGAATTAGTGCTTATGAGCATGCTGTGATGCCCTGTGTAATTTAGTAGCTCCTGCTGTTGCTTGATGCTCTGCTGTGCTTAGCTTACTGCTGTGCTTAGCTTACTGCTGTGCTTAATCTTGTCCCTGGCTTGATTGTGGTGGTTAATTCTTGTATATTAACAAGTGCCAGTGCCTCTGGGCTAGTTCATTTAGTTCAGATTCATGATTATGCTCAATTGAGCATTACTGTTGGCTTAGCAGTGTGATCCAGTGATGAATTGATATGTGCTTTTCTTGTACATTGTGATCCTTTGGTTCATCAAGCCTTTGATGTGCTTCTGGATACAATTATAAAGCCTGATTTATATCATTATCTGTGATTCAATTATTGCTTAGCTGTGGCTGTTTAACTTATGTGATACATGTGTTGATGTCAGTGATGCCCTAGCATGCCCTGGCATGCTCCAGCAAGCTTCTGATGATCATATGATCATCAGTTGCTTGTAAAAGCTACTGTTTTTCTTCAGTGCTTCTATTCTGTTCAACCTTTGTGTCTGTGTGACACCAAAATCTGTACTGATGCATGCTCTTGCTTGCTCAAGCAGTTGCTGATGCTTGCAATGTTCCATTGGATCATTTGCAAGGCTCTGGTGTGTGGATTTCTTTTATATTCATTTATCTGTGTTGCCTTGCTTGACTAAGTGGATAAATGAGATGAACTGTTTGCAGTGATGATTCTTATAATTAGTTGGATTGAGCTAGAGGAATGCCAACAGTGGTTGGGCACCCTAGCTCCTCTTTGAACTCATTCTGAGTAATGATACAATTGCTTGGCTTAGTGTGTGGTTGTTTCTTATTCATCTATGCTTGTCAGTGAAACTTGGCTTCCTATTTCTGACAATATACATGATCTACTTGATACAGTAGTAGACTGGTGCATCCTATGCCCTATCTGGATGGAAACCAACATGTGTTGGCACCTCCTGTGATGCATGAACTCCTTGGAGTGATGATATGCTTCTCTGTTGGCTTTTCTGTGTGGCTCAGTAGTTGTTGTGACCCAAGCACTGCTTGATGTGCTAGAAAAGGTTGCTCCTACCTCTTCTGTATGCTACTGTGCAATATTATTGGTAGTCATTCATGGGCTTCCAGTACAATTGATGTTGAAATGAGAATAGACATATAAATGTCTATATCCTGATGGCTTGCTAGGCTTTAGGTGCTGAGTGGCTTTGGTTGAATAGATAGGATCATTTCCTTGCTGGATTGCCTTGGTTATGCCACTGTTTTGGTCTAACCAGTGTTCCCTTGGTGATTTCCTATTGGCTTCACCCATTTTTGCTTGCACCAACTGACTTGGTAGCCAGATGATGATACAATCTGGGTATTCTACCCTTCTGTGTTCCTGTGATGCATTGTATGCTTATTTATGAGCAAAACTTGGTTTTGCTCAGGTTGATCTGTTTATACCTCACTCCAGCTCCTAGAAAATGGTGTTGGTGTAGAGGATTGCTTCTATGTTGTTCTTGTGGTTGAGTTACTTGCCCTGCTCCTCCTGGTGATCTTGTGGGCTTGATCCAGTGCTGTGGTGAGTTAGCAGATTGAACAGCAGTGGCTGTTCATGTGTTCTTGAGTTCTTGTGTTCTTACCAGTGAAGCCTGTCGATGGTTATGGCTTAGGGTTTGCTTCTGAAAAGCTTATATGTGATGCTCCCTTGCTCTCTCTAGTCGACAGCTCTTGCTTGTCACTTTGGTGACTCAGGGTGTGTGTGTGCAGCATGCACACAGCCCTGTGAGCAGGCTGTGCGTGTGTGTTGGCAGGTGCTGTGCACCTGAACCTGAAACTTGGTTGTGGCATGGATCAGCTCGGCTGATCTTGATAATATCCTCCCACTGCTTATTTTTCTTGCTAACCTGCCAAGTGGCAATGCCACTTGGCATAACACTTGACTTTGTCTTTGTTTGTGTATTTACAGGGAACAATTTGATGCTCTGGATGAAGATCAAGATCCTCTTGGCAATATCACCATGATAATCATCTTGTGTAGTTTAGGATAGATCCTTAACTTGTAATTTTTCTTTATTTTTTTATTTTCTTCAATTCTGCCATTTATGTAATGTGTTGTAAAGTTTATAATTCCATTTATGAATATTGTAATTGACAATGTAATTTGTGTGATGATCAATAAAGCTCAAGGTTTTTCTCTAATGAGCTTTATTTTACTTTAATTGCTCATATAGTTCATTACTTATTATTTACTTAATGAATTTCCTCACAAGTATATATTTAGGGTAATTATTTAATGTTTGAATTTGAAATTCAAATTCAACCTTGGTTTAACCATGTCACTTATCAGGAATTCACACATACACTCTCCCCTCTCTTCTTAAAACCCTAACTAATGAAGTGAGATGCAAGTTTGTCGCACTCTCGAAACCCTAATCCTGTAAGGTGTCAAGAGAGAAACTTGTTCCCCTTCGATGTAGTTTTTGTTTAAAAACGCGAAATTTCCCCAGAATTTACTATGCAATGCACATCCCTTTCTAAAATCTACCCCTCGATCGTCTCTAAACCTGGGACATTACAGCCTTTCCCCCTTAAAGAAAACTTCGTCCCGAAGTTGTGGTTGTAATACCTGAACAACTCGGGGTATGTTTTCCTCAGGTCTTCCTCTTTTTCCCAGGTGGCCTCCCTCTCGGGATGATGCTTCCATTGTATCTTGCAATACTTGATCGCCTTATTCCTGAGTTGTTTCCAGCTCTCCTCGAGAATCTTGGCTGGCTTCTCGATGTAAGTCAAGTCTGGTTGTAACTCAAGCTCCTCATGTGATATTGGTTCATCTGGGGTCTTCAAACATTTCCGAAGTTGTGACACATGGAATACATTATGAACTTGATCTAGCCTTCCGGGTAAATCCAATTCAAAGGCTAAACCTCGATTCTGACTCAGTATCTTGAAAGGTCCTATATATCTAGGACTGAGTTTTCCTTTTACTCCAAACCTCTGGAGTCCTTTCATCGGGCTTACCTTAAGATAAACCATGTCTCCAACTTGTGGCTCCCATGTCCTTCTCTTCTGATCGGCATAACTCTTTTGCCGACTCTGGGCTATCTTGAGCCTGTCTCTGATAATGTCAATGATTTGTTGTTTTTCCTTGACATAATCAGGGTTGAACTCTTTGCTTGCTCCGGCTTCATACCAACATATTGGTGATCTACACTTCCTCCCATACAGAGCTTCAAATGGTGCCATCTTGATGCTGCTTTGGTAACTATTGTTGTATGAAAACTCTGCTAAAGGTAGATGCTCCTCCCATGATCCTCCGAAGTCTAGGGCACAAGCCCTAAGCATATCTTCTAAGATCTGATTGGTTCTCTCAGTTTGTCCACCTGTTTGTGGATGATACGCGGTACTATAATCCAACTTGGATCCTAAAGCTTCGTGAAGTTGCTTCCAGAATGCTGATGTGAACACGGATCCTCGATCCGACACTATCTTCTTAGGCACTCCATGCTTACTCATGATCTCTTTGATGTAAAGATCGATAAGTTTCTCTCCTTTATCCTGCTGGTTTACCGCTAAAAAGTGTGCACTTTTCGTCAACCGGTCCACGATTACCCATATCATGTCCTTCTTTTTATTAGTCATGGGTAGTCCGGTGATGAAATCCATCCCTATCTCTTCCCATTTCCACTCTTGGAATAGGTAAAGGTTGTAACTTCCCGCCGGACTCTGGTGTTCTGCTTTCACTCTTCGATGTGTATGGCATTCTGCCACATATTGTGCTATCTCCCTCTTCATGTTATTCCACCAAAATAGTTCCTTTAAATCCATGTACATCTTTGTACTTCCCGGATGTATGGAATAGGGTGTTTGATGAGCTTCCCGGAGTATTACTTCCTTAATTTCAGCAATATCCGGAACGCAATCCTCTTCTGGAACCACAAAGATCCAGATTCTCCACGGTGAAATTCTGATGGTCTTCCCTCATCTATTCTCCTCATCTCCTCTACAATGAATGGATCGTCCATCTGACCCATCATTATCTCATTCTTCAAGTTAACATTAAGTTCATCGGCTACTTGCAACGCCGATAATCCTTCATGGGCTTCCTTCTCCCAAAGTTGTATTTGGGCTTGGCTTATTTCCTTCCTCAGTTCCGGTGATATTTCTTGTTCCACTCCTCCGGTACTCTTCCTACTCAGGGCATCTGCTACTACATTAGCCTTCCCTGGTGTGTAATTGATTGTCAGATCATAATCCTTGATCAATTCTAGCCATCTTTTCTGCCTCATGTTGAGTTCCTTCTGAGTGAAGAAATATTTGAGGCTTTTATGATCTGTATAGAGCTCACACTTAGCTCCATAGAGAAAATGTCTCCAAGTTTTTAATGCAAACACGACCGCTGCTAATTCCAAGTCATGTGTTGGATAGTTCACTTCATGAGGTCTGAGTTGCCTCGATCCATAGGATATCACTTTCCGATCTTGCATGAGTACGCAACCCAATCCATGTTTGGATGCGTCACAGTACACGGTGTAATCCTTGCCAACTTCCGGAACTGCTAACACCGGTGCTGTGGTGAGTTTCTCCTTCAGAGTTTGAAAACTTTTCTCACACTCTTCTGACCACACGAAAGGTGTGTTCTTTCTTAACAACTTTGTCATTGGTCCTGCTATTTTAGAGAATCCTTCAATGAATCTCCGATAATATCCTGCCATTCCTAGGAATCCTCGGATTTCCTTGACAGTCTTGGGTGCTTCCCATTCTAGAACTGCTGCTACCTTACTCGGGTTAACAGCGATTCCATCTTTACTAATAACATGACCAAGAAATTCCACTTGATCTAGCCAAAATTCACACTTGCTGAATTTGGCATAGAGTTGGTGTTCCCTTAGTGTTTGCAATACTAACCTCAAATGATCGGCATGTTCTGCCTTGTTCTTGGAATATATCAAGATATCATCGATGAATACGATGACAAACTTGTCTAGATATGGCATGAAAATCTTATTCATGAGATTCATGAATATTGCTGGGGCATTGGTCAATCCAAAAGGTACTACAAGGTATTCATGGTGTCCATACCTTGAGACAAAGGCAGTTTTCGGAACGTCCTCCTTCTTGATCTTTATCTGGTGATAACCCGATCTTAGATCAATCTTGGAAAAGACTCCCGCTCCTCTAACCTGATCAAATAGATCTTGTATCCTTGGAAGTGGATACTTGTTCTTGATTGTGACGTTGTTTAGATTCCTGTAGTCTCCGCACATCCTTCTTCCTCCATCCCTTTTATCTACGAAGATCACAGGTGATCCCCATGGTGAAACACTCTCCTGAATGAATCCCTTTTGTTCTAAGTCATCCAATTGCTCCTTAAGTTCCTTCAGTTCCTTAGGCCCCATTTTATATGGTGCTTTAGCAATCGGAGCTGTTCCTGGGATTAGGTCGATAGTGAATTCTATCTCCCTATCTGGTGGCATACCAGGTAATTCCGCAGGAAACACATCCTGGAATTCATTAACTACAGGTATATCTTCTAACTTCACCTCCTTCATGCTGTTCAGCTGTAGCTCAACTTCAATCTGTGTATGTTTGTCGCCTTGGTAGATCATTCTACTTCCATCTGGACTTTTCAAAGACACCGTCTTGTTTACACAGTCGATCAATGCTCCATTAGCTTCTAACCAGTTCATACCAAGAATGACATCAATGTCCTTCATCGGTAAAATGAACAGGTCCGCGTCAAACGCGCACTTATTGATCATAATGACTTGTTTTTGTTTGGCATGGGTTACTAATATCGTTCCCCCCGCAGAAAGTATGGTTATGGGTGTATCTAACTTAGTGCAACTAATCCCATGTTTGATGATGAATTGTTGAGAAATGAATGATGTGGTTGCACCAGTATCAAAAAGTACTTTGCCAGGATGAGTGAGTATCTGGAGCGTACCTATCACCGCCTGGTCAGAGTTGACCACCTCCTCCAGACTGGTACAGTTCAGCTTGCCGAAGGGCTTCTTATTCTTCCAATTCCCTCCGGTGTTTCCTCGATTTCCTCCTCCTCCACTATTCTTCTTGGGGCAGTCCTTCAGCATGTGCCCCTCCTGACGACACCCAAAGCATATGATCTTGGGTTTCTTACAATCCTTCATGACATGTCCTTTTAAACCACAGGAATGGCATATAATCTGATTTGCAGACTGATATCCTTGGTTCCTCCTCTGATTGCTGTTGTTGTTGTTGTTGTTGTTGTTATACCGTGGCTTGAAACTCAAGCTGGTATTGGGCTTGTTACTAACAAACCTCTTAGGCTCATACTTGGCCTTCTTCCTCTTCTCTTCTTGCAGTTGTTTAAAGTCATCTTCAAGAGTGATGGCTGCATCCACCAACTCTTGGAATTCCGTTGCTCTCATCATCCGTAGCTGCACCTTAAACTGGGGACTTAACCCCCTCAGAAATCTCTTCTTCTTCTTGTCCTCGGTATTGACTTCCTCAACAGCATACCGGGACAGCTTTGAAAACTCCCTGACATAGGTCAGGATTGCCTTATCCTTCTGCTCGAGACTCTCGAACTCTCGACGCTTTAGTTCCACAATACTTTCAGGGACATTGGATTCCCTGAACTTCCTTGCGAACTCCTCCCAAGTAAATACCTTTCCTGCCGGATACACGGCTACAATGTTGTCCCACCATGATGCGGCAGGTCCACATAGCAGATGGGTAGCATAACGAACCTTCTCTTGATCGTTACATCCAACGGTGTTGAGCTTTCGCTCGGTATCCATCAGCCAATCTTCCGCGTCCATTGGCTCAGGCGCGTATGCGAAAGATATAGGCTTAGTATTCTGGAAGTCTGCTAGAGTAACGCCCTGGTTCTCTGGCCTATCTGCCCTATTCTGTTGCAGCAGCTCTTGGAAGAATTTGTTCTGCTGCTCCAACGTGATACGTTGCCTCTCTTCCGCAAGTTGCATGTACTGGATAAAATTTTGCTGCGTCATGGGGGGTGGTGGTGGTGGAAACTGATCTCTGGCTGCACCCTCAGCCTCTTCCTTTTCCTTTGCTTCGCGCTCCATGCGCTGTGCTTCCGTCTCGTTTCCTAACGTTCCCGACATAATCCCCCTAGTTCTGCAACACAAGATGATTCTCATAATTACTCCATGCGCAAGTTTTCTGAGCTCAACTTTGTGCACAGAACTAGTCACGCAATGGAAATCAAGAAGCAAATCCAAATCATACAAAACATATACCCTGTATATACATACATAAGTGGTCTTATTACAATACTCGAGTCGATGTGAGTATGCAAACTCACTTATTAAAGTATATATACAAATTTATACTAATATTACAAACTATAATACACGTGGTACTTGTGTATTATAGCCACGCCTCCATTGGTGGACTTCTAATCGGTCTTCACTCCCGATACATTCCAGGCTTCCATCCGGTCGAACGTGTCGTCCTCCTGATAGACCCTGGAACATAGGGTCTCCCCGTTGGCTTGTAGTCCGAATCCGATGATGACCCTAAGGAGAAATCAGTATTCACAAACTGATCGTTGAGTGCATCATAGTCCACCCATCGGGTGTACTCTCCTGTAGCCCCACCATAAGGGTTACCAAAACTCATACCCGACTCAACCTGTGTCGGATATCCTCCATCCACTCCTTCATTACTGGGATAACTTTGATTCTGGGTTGTTGCATCATCGTTCATCTCTCCATCATAGTACTCAGTAGTACTATGGGTTCCAGTATCACTACCCCAACGCCAACCCCTAGAATTCTCGATCGGAGTCTCGGAATACTGGTTGTTTCCGGATTCCGCTCCGCCTTCGTATCCCCCATAGGAACTATTCAGGTAGTTCCCAGGTGTAGCAGGTGTAGGTTCACGTGCAAGTGGATCAAAGCTGATGTAGTCACCAGCTGAATAAACTGGTGTGTGCACTACATTCTCCATAGGTTCTTTCCCCCTACTCTCCTCCTTGGGTTCGGTAAATTCCTCTAGCATCGTATCAATAGCTCCTATCAGATGATGGTTCAGCTGAAAGAGTAGTGATATGAAGTTACGGCTATTATCCATATATTTTGCCGCTGCTATGGGTTTGCGTTTGGCGTATTTGTAGTGGTTGAGCATGGGATCTTCTTCCTCCTGATTATGGGGAATATGGGAGAATTCGGAATCCATAAGCTCCTTCGTCTTATGTTCCCGTATGTCGGTTATGGCTCTCATAACAGCTATATGATAGGCTGTGTTGGTTGTCCTAGCTTCTCCAGCTGGCATGACTACGCTCATTCCCAAAGATTCGGGAAGTCGCAGTCCTACTCTGCACTTGGCTAACACCGGTCCATCATAGAACATGTACTTCTTCACTGGAATCTGGGGATCACACCCAAATTCCAGCAACATGGCTCGTAGGATATCAGCAAGTCCTCCTTGGTATTCGTTCAGTGTGGAATCCATAACTTTCACGTTTCTTCCCGGTCGTGCACTTGCCATGTTGGCTGTAGAAATAGAAAGATTATAAGATTAGTAATAATGCATCATAATAGAGATAATAAAGAATTATCGCACTAAAAGATATGATTGTTGTATTCTCAATTGAATATACACCATATTTTTAGAGAATTCTTTACTAATCCTATTTGACTCCTAACGTTTAGTCCCATTTACTAGGTTCCAACCTAAGGTCAAAGCTTTTGCTCTGATACCAACTGTGGTGACCCTGCATACCACTGCATGTTGTAGTATGCCAGTCGTTGATATAACATTCGCGAAGTACCATTCCGCAAATATTACATCCCTCAAAGTAGTACAACAGAACATAGCAGGGTCCATAACTCATTCACATATTATTACAATCATCATACACAAGTCGTCTCGGAACTCCTCTTGGGTTCTGAGAGGATAACTCCTGGGTTCGAGGCGAACCCAACTTAACTTACAATACCATTGTCTCATTAAACTAAACATTTATTTAAACGAGCAGCTAAATAGTAAGAGTTCGCGCTGCTCGGCTACTACTACTCCTCCTGATATCCTTAGGCTTGTTCTCCTCCGGAAGCCTCCCCGGATCCGTAGACTATGATGTAGTCTACGCCTTCAACACCTCCTGAGAGGTCTGGTTCCTCGTAGCCGATGATCTCGGCTCCATCATGGTTGTCGTTGTCCTCCTCCAGATGGTTCAGACAATCTAAGCATGGGATTTAAGAGTGGTATGAGTACGAGCGTACTCAACAAGTTCATTATAGATAAGAGGTGTTTTATGCACTAGCTACGATATTAAACCAGAAAGTCTAATACCAATGCAAATTTTGATAAACATTTCTTCAAGAGATTGCTTTTATTTCAAAGAGCTATGTCCGTCAGCCTTCACCGGTTTACTAGAACTTCATGGAGCTCCTTTCCGGCCGCGTTCGCAGTTCCTTAATCCCGGAACAGGGAGTGACAGGTCACAGTTCTTACGCTCTGCAGAGGTGTGTTGCTTTACCCATAAGAGATCTTAACCTTGGTGCCAACCGGGCAGCTTTCCCGTCCACACTTCCTTCGGTATGAGGCCCGGTATAAGGTCTAGCCAATCATGTTCCTCCGCTACCTCGAACACCCACCCTTTGTTGCATGCCCCGACCCTGGGTCCACGTCGGTCCCATTATTCCTATAGATTTCAAGGTGGACCCCGACCACGACAACAAGCTTTGGGCTCTACCATACACTCCTACGCCGGTAGCTGCAACCCATCATAGACCGCAATACCGTGGGGACTTAGGGCTTCCCCAACCTACCGCTTGTTCTTCGAACGACAAGTGTCTACGGACTTTGCCGTGGGGACTTAAGGCTTCCCCAGCCTACCGCTTGCCATCGACAGATACAAGTGTCTACGGTAAAGCGCATCCGTTGATGAACGAGAGGTGGAAACACTTTTGACTACTCCGTCCCACTCTGGATCTTATGGTTAACACGGGTATTACGGCACAAGAATCACTGGCGACATTTGTTGTTTAATCCTAGATGGATATAAACCCGTGCAATGGAGCCTCCACCATATCAACACAATCCATGGCTCCATTGCCCACCACATAGTCATATTCATAGTTATGAAAGTAGTGGTTTTGATTTTTGTGCAATAGTGATAACCATAGTACTTTGCAATTAATTTGATAGAAATACTCAAATGACATGAGCAAGTGATGAACTTGCCTGAACACTGCAAAGTTTTGCAGTTGGAAGGTATGGACTGACCCTTGTCCTCTTGTTCTGAAAAATAGCATCATTGTCCGATAAGGGCAATGGTTAAAGAAGCAATTATGCATGATTCCATTTTTAGGGTTTGTTCCCCCCTTCCGATGTCGTTATTATTTTATGTAAGAGGTTAATACTAAGAATGATTTGGGGATACTTGATTTAAGAGTAAAATACTACCTTGGAATGTTGTCAAGGTGTTTTTGAAGTCCAAATTCATTAATGGACTTATTTGCATTAATGAAAATAATATGTGTGATTTAAATTATTATTTAAATCATCAAATTAAGATTCATTCTTAATTGTCTTCAAAAATTCTCTTTGACATTTTATTTAATTAGAGAATTTTATGCTGATCTATTTTCATATTTTTAATTATTTTTTTAGAGCTATTCAACATTTCTTACAAAATTTCAAAGTTTCTGTATTTCTTGGAATTAGGAAAGGACCTAAATGCCCTTGGGCCCCACCTGTCAGGGTGGCCCAACGGGTTAGGTCGCACCCGAGCCACCCTTTGGGCTCGGTCGGCCCATTCGTTCTCTCCCCTCTCCTCGCGCAGAAACCCTAATCTCTCCCTTTCTCTCGCGACACCGTGGTCGCCTCGCCGTCGCCGAATTATTCCGACCGCCACCGGCCGTCCCCGCCGGCGAGATCGGACGCAGTCGAACGGCCGCACGACGGCGCATCGATTGGTCCGCGCCGATCTGCGTTTCGCTGCTTCCTCGTCGTGCCCCCTTCGCCTCTGCTCGTCTACCGTGGAGTTCCGCGGTGATTCGTCGCCGCCGACGTCCCTGGCGTCACGGCGCTGCCGTGGTTTCGCCCCTGTGGGCGCGAACAGCCGTGGCACCACCATGGCCCGGCTTGGCCAGGCGCCGCCGTGCTCCGGCGCGTGCCGCCGTAGCCGCCATGGCCGAGCTCTGCTCTTCCTTTCCCTGGTGAGTAACCGTAGCTTCCTTCTCTCCCTCTCTGCTCTGCTTCCCTTTCTCCTCATCTACTTTGTCTTGCTCAGCTACTGGCCTGCATCTCCATGTTGAGATGCTTGCCGTGACCATGCGCTGCTGCTGTGTTGTTCTTGCTCATTTGCTCACTGTGGCGATTCATGAATTAGTGCTTATGAGCATGCTGTGATGCCCTGTGTAATTTAGTAGCTCCTGCTGTTGCTTGATGCTCTGCTGTGCTTAGCTTACTGCTGTGCTTAGCTTACTGCTGTGCTTAATCTTGTCCCTGGCTTGATTGTGGTGGTTAATTCTTGTATATTAACAAGTGCCAGTGCCTCTGGGCTAGTTCATTTAGTTCAGATTCATGATTATGCTCAATTGAGCATTACTGTTGGCTTAGCAGTGTGATCCAGTGATGAATTGATATGTGCTTTTCTTGTACATTGTGATCCTTTGGTTCATCAAGCCTTTGATGTGCTTCTGGATACAATTATAAAGCCTGATTTATATCATTATCTGTGATTCAATTATTGCTTAGCTGTGGCTGTTTAACTTATGTGATACATGTGTTGATGTCAGTGATGCCCTAGCATGCCCTGGCATGCTCCAGCAAGCTTCTGATGATCATATGATCATCAGTTGCTTGTAAAAGCTACTGTTTTTCTTCAAGGTTTCTATTCTCGTTCAACCTTTGTGTCTGTGTGACACCAAAATCTGTACTGATGCATGCTCTTGCTTGCTCAAGCAGTTGCTGATGCTTGCAATGTTCCATTGGATCATTTGCAAGGCTCTGGTGTGTGGATTTCTTTTATATTCATTTATCTGTGTTGCCTTGCTTGACTAAGTGGATAAATGAGATGAACTGTTTGCAGTGATGATTCTTATAATTAGTTGGATTGAGCTAGAGGAATGCCAATGTTGGTTGGGCACCCTAGCTCCTCTTTGAACTCATTCTGAGTAATGATACAATTGCTTGGCTTAGTGTGTGGTTGTTTCTTATTCATCTATGCTTGTCAGTGAAACTTGGCTTCCTATTTCTGACAATATACATGATCTACTTGATACAGTAGTAGACTGGTGCATCCTATGCCCTATCTGGATGGAAACCAACATGTGTTGGCACCTCCTGTGATGCATGAACTCCTTGGAGTGATGATATGCTTCTCTGTTGGCTTTTCTGTGTGGCTCAGTAGTTGTTGTGACCCAAGCACTGCTTGATGTGCTAGAAAAGGTTGCTCCTACCTCTTCTGTATGCTACTGTGCAATATTATTGGTAGTCATTCATGGGCTTCCAGTACAATTGATGTTGAAATGAGAATAGACATATAAATGTCTATATCCTGATGGCTTGCTAGGCTTTAGGTGCTGAGTGGCTTTGGTTGAATAGATAGGATCATTTCCTTGCTGGATTGCCTTGGTTATGCCACTGTTTTGGTCTAACCAGTGTTCCCTTGGTGATTTCCTATTGGCTTCACCCATTTTTGCTTGCACCAACTGACTTGGTAGCCAGATGATGATACAATCTGGGTATTCTACCCTTCTGTGTTCCTGTGATGCATTGTATGCTTATTTATGAGCAAAACTTGGTTTTGCTCAGGTTGATCTGTTTATACCTCACTCCAGCTCCTAGAAAATGGTGTTGGTGTAGAGGATTGCTTCTATGTTGTTCTTGTGGTTGAGTTACTTGCCCTGCTCCTCCTGGTGATCTTGTGGGCTTGATCCAGTGCTGTGGTGAGTTAGCAGATTGAACAGCAGTGGCTGTTCATGTGTTCTTGAGTTCTTGTGTTCTTACCAGTGAAGCCTGTCGATGGTTATGGCTTAGGGTTTGCTTCTGAAAAGCTTATATGTGATGCTCCCTTGCTCTCTCTAGTCGACAGCTCTTGCTTGTCACTTTGGTGACTCAGGGTGTGTGTGTGCAGCATGCACACAGCCCTGTGAGCAGGCTGTGCGTGTGTGTTGGCAGGTGCTGTGCACCTGAACCTGAAACTTGGTTGTGGCATGGATCAGCTCGGCTGATCTTGATAATATCCTCCCACTGCTTATTTTTCTTGCTAACCTGCCAAGTGGCAATGCCACTTGGCATAACACTTGACTTTGTCTTTGTTTGTGTATTTACAGGGAACAATTTGATGCTCTGGATGAAGATCAAGATCCTCTTGGCAATATCACCATGATAATCATCTTGTGTAGTTTAGGATAGATCCTTAACTTGTAATTTTTCTTTATTTTTTTATTTTCTTCAATTCTGCCATTTATGTAATGTGTTGTAAAGTTTATAATTCCATTTATGAATATTGTAATTGACAATGTAATTTGTGTGATGATCAATAAAGCTCAAGGTTTTTCTCTAATGAGCTTTATTTTACTTTAATTGCTCATATAGTTCATTACTTATTATTTACTTAATGAATTTCCTCACAAGTATATATTTAGGGTAATTATTTAATGTTTGAATTTGAAATTCAAATTCAACCTTGGTTTAACCATGTCACTTATCAGGAATTCACACATACACTCTCCCCTCTCTTCTTAAAACCCTAACTAATGAAGTGAGATGCAAGTTTGTCGCACTCTCGAAACCCTAATCCTGTAAGGTGTCAAGAGAGAAACTTGTTCCCCTTCGATGTAGTTTTTGTTTAAAAACGCGAAATTTCCCCAGAATTTACTATGCAATGCACATCCCTTTCTAAAATCTACCCCTCGATCGTCTCTAAACCTGGGACATTACAATGAGTCTCCAAACCTGCTTAGCAAGCATGGCCAAATTAAAGGAGTGTAAATCACGAAAACCCATACCACCCTCCTTCTTAGGGAAACACATCTTCCACCAAGCATACCAATGCATTTTCCGACCTTGATCATCATCACCCCACCAGAACTGGGAAATAACATTAGTGATTTTCTTGCAAATATTCTTTGGTAATAGAAAGACTGACATAGCATAAACTGGAATGGCGTGGAGAATAGCTTTGATTAAAATCTCTTTCCCCCCAATAGATAGCAATTTTTCTTTCCAACCTTTGATCCTTTCTAAAACTCTCTCCACAAAGTGCAAAAAGCAATCACTCCTATCAGCTCCAACAATTGTCGGCAGTCCCAAGTACTTATCAGAAAGAGCTTTGATACGTCCAAAACGTATCTACTTTCCCGAACACTTTTGCTATTGTTTTTCCTCTAATTTGTGTATTTTGGATACAACTAACACGGACTAACGCTGTTTTCAGCAGAACTGTTCTGGTGTCTCGTTTTTGTGCAGAAATCCAACTTTCGGGAAAATCCTCGGAATTTATGCAGAAGGCCCTATTTTCCCAGAATACTGACGGAGCCAGAAGGACAAGTTGGGTGGAGGCCCGAGGGCCCCACACCATAAGGCGGCACGGCCTAGGGGGGGCCGCGCGGCCCTATGGTGTGGCCCCCTCGGCCGGCCTCCGACGCTCTCTTTCGGACTACTTATCGCCCTCGACCTAAAAACGCACGGGAAGAAGTCGAAGTCGGCAGAAACCCTCCAGAACGCCGCCACATCGCGAAACTCCGTCGCAGGAACCAGAAGTCTCCGTTCTGGCACTCCGCCGGGACGGGGAATTGGAGGAGATCATCGCCGCCATCACCACCGACGCCTCTCCATCAACCAGCAATGTTTCCCCCATCCATGTGTGAGTAATTCCCCCGCTGTAGGTTGAAGGGGATGGTAGGGATTGGATGAGATTGGTCATGTAATAGCATTAGATTGTTAGGGCATAGTGCCTAGTGTCCGTAATTGGTACTTTGATGATATTGTTGCAACTTGTTATGCTTAATGCTTGTCACTAGGGCCCGAGTGCCATGATCTCAGATCTGAACATGTTATTGTTTCATCATGATATTCATTGTTTATGATCTTACCTGCAAGTTGTATACACATGTCGCTGTCCGGAACCAATGGCCCCGAAGTGACAGAAATCGGGACAACCGGAGGGGATGGTAGTGACGTGAGGATCACATGTGTTCACGGAGTGTTAATGCTTTGCTCCGGTACTCTATTAAAAGGAGTACCTTAATATCCAGTAGATTCCCTTGAGGCCCGGCTGCCACCGGCTGGTAGGACAAAAGATGTTGTGCAAGTTTCTCATTGCGAGCACGTACGACTATAATTGGAACACATGCCTATTGATTGCTTTGTACTTCGACACCGTTTTATTATTATCTGCAAATGCCCTGCTATGATTACTACTGCTATCTTTGTTACTCTGCTGCTGTTATTCTACTACTGCTACTGTTATAAAACGGTTACTACTGATAAACTCTTGCGAGCAAGTCTGTTTCCAGGTGCAGCTGAATTGACAACTCCACTGTTAAGGCTTCCAAGTATTCTTTGTCTCCCCTTGTGTCGAATCAATAAATTGGGTAATACTACCCGCGAAGACTCACGATCCCCTATACTTGTGGGTTATCAAGACTGTTTTTAAGCGCCGTTGCCGGGGAGCATAGCTTTATTTGGAAGTTCACTTGGATTGATATTGTTCGCTGCAAATTCTCCATCATGGGTAAAACTCGCGATCCTAAAGTCGCCATATTACCATCCACTACAAGAAAAGGTACAACTCTGAGTACCTCTGCTACACTTGATTCACCATCTGTGATAAGTCAACTTGTTTCACCGCCGCAAGCTTCACTTGCTGGTACTTCTGCTGAATCTGAAAACTCTCATAATATTGATAATGTTTCTGCTGTGCTTGATGATAGTGGTTCATTGGGATCCTTTCTAGATGCTACAATTGCTAGGTCTAGACAAATTGAAAATGCTGAAACTCCTAATGTTACTACACCTGTTAATTCACCTGAACTTGATTATTCTAGTGATGATCCTGATGAGGATTATGTGGAGCTTAATGATGATTTTATTAATAGATGCAATGCTACTACTGATGCAAGAAAAATTAAAAAGTTTCTCGCACAATATACTGTTAGACATAAGTTATCTCCTGATCCTGAATTTGCCACATCTCCTATAGGAATTAAGGATAAAGATTATGATTTTTCTCTTGATCTATCTCACATAGCTATTGTAGAGAAAACACCCTTTTGTGGTACTGAAAAAGAAAGTGCTGTAGAACACATGATTGAGCTTTCTTCTATGAGTAGCTTGTTTTCTAATGATGTCAAGATGCGTACTTACTTTGTCGCTAAAATTTTTCCTTTCTCATTAAAGGATGATGCTAAAACTTGGTATAATAATTTGCCTCCTGGTTCTATTAAAAATCCAACTGAGCTGCGTGATGTTTTCTTTCGAAAATACTTTCCTGCTAGTGCTCAACATATTGCTTTACAGAAAATTTATAGGTTTGACCAGGGAGATGAAGAGAAATTGCCTGAGGCTTGGACAAGATTTTGTTCTCTTATCAGAGCTTGACCTGGACATGATTTAGAAAAGAATGATCTACTTGATATATTTTATAGTGGACTAACCATTGAATCTAGAGCATATTTGGATAGTTGTGCTGATTGTGTTTTCAGGAAAAGAACTCCAGACGAAGCTGAAGAATTATTGGCGAGAATAAGCCGGAATTATGATGATTGGACTACACCTGAACCAACTCCAACGCCAATATTGTAGAAGAGGGGTTTAATTAAATTGAATGATGAAGATATGAGGGAAGCTAAGAAGTCTCTCAAGGAGAAAGGTATTAAATCCGAAGATGTGAAGAATCTACCTCCCATAGAAGATATATGTGAGACAATTCCCCCTTCATCTATGATCGAGGTAAACTCCCTTCAACGCTTTACTAGGGAAGATATTCCGTATTCAAAACCTCCTGCTCAATGCTTAGATGAGTTTGATAATTATATTGTTAAGCAAGAAAATTTTAATATGAGAGTAGAGAATCATCTAATGGAAAATTTTCAAGCTATTAGCAATTTGCATGATATTGTGGAGAGAACCTCCAATGATGTTAAGATGCTTGTTAAACATTTTCAAATGGTTCAAACTCAAATTGATCAACTCACTAAAGTGCAAAATGACTTGTTAAAAAATAATTCTAAAGAGAAACATGCTTATGAAGTAACAACTAGAGGCGGTGTCTCTACCTAGGATCCTCTATATCCTGAAGGGAATCCCAAAAGAATTGAACAAGATTCTCAACGAATTGAACCTAGTGCTCCTTCTAAGAAAAAGAAGAAGAAACATAAAAATGTTGTAGAATCCTCTGAACCTGTTAATGATCCTAATAGTATTTCTATTTCCGATGCTGAAACTGAAAGTGGTAATGAACATGATAATGGTAATGATAATGATAAGAACAACGCTTCTGATAAAGAAGAAGTTGAAGATGAACCTAAAAAGCATGCTAAAAATAAAAAGTATACTAAAGAAGATTTTATTGCTAAGAAACACGGTAATGAAAGAGAACCTTGGGTGCAAAAGCAAATGCCTTTTCCTGCTAAGAAACTAAAATCAAAGGAAGAAGAACACTATAATAAATTTTGTGATTGGATGAAACCTTTATTCTTGCAAATCCCTTTGACTGATGCTATTAAATTGCCTCCTTATTCAAAGTATATGAAAGATATTGTTACTAACAAAAGGAAAATCCCCAATGAGGAAATTTCCACCATGCTTGCTAATTACTCTTTCAATGGCAAAGTTCCAAAGAAGTTGGGCGACCCAGGTATACCTACTATTCCTTGTTCTATTAAGAATAATTATGTTAAAACTGCTCTATGTGACTTGGGAGCCGGTGTTAGTGTTATGCCCTTTTCTCTTTATAAGAGACTTTATTTAGATAAGTTGATACCTACTGATATATCTTTGCAAATGGCTGATAAATCTACTGCTATTCCTGTTGGTACATGTGAGGATGTTCCTGTTCAAGTTACTACTAACTGCTTGATATTAACTGATTTTGTTGTGTTGGAAATGCCTGAAGATGATAATATGTCTATTATTCTTGGGAGACCCTTTCTTAACACCGCAGGGGCTGTTATTGATTGCAACAAAGGGAATGTTACTTTCAATGTTGATGATAAGGAGCATACCGTCTATTTCCCCAAGAGGATTGAAAAAGCCTGTGGAGTTAATACTATCTCTAATGTGAGAACTATCAAAATTGGAACTATTGATTGTCCTATATATGAGCCTAAAGAAGAATATCAAACTCTTATGATTGGATCCATATCAATACAATACAAGGTAACATGATTGATTTGAGGTTTATTTCTTCATATGTTATGTAAAATTTATTTGGTGACAAGACTTGATCAACCTTGTTAACAAATACTTTTTATATGCATAGAGGGGGTAAACAACATCTCTTTCTTCCTCCACTTGTTTTACTTGCTGTAGCACTTTTTGATTTGAAAAGTTCTTTAGTTAATTAGAGATTTCAAAAAATTTCCTGGCCAGTAATAATAAACTTAATACCCAGAAATGTGCATTTTTCAAAGTTTTCAAAAAAATTCACAAAAATTATACCGTTGGTCCCATTTTTCAACGAAGCACCCGGGAGCACCTGGGGATGACCAGTGGGGCACCCCAGGGGGCCACCCCACCAGCCGGCGCGGCCAAGGAGGGGGGCGCGCCACCCTGTGGTGTGGGCCCCTCCTTGCCCCACTTTGCCATCTCTTTCTCCCAGAATCTTCTCTCTCCCGAAAAAACTCGAACCAACTTCCTCTCACTCGCGTTTTTGCTCAAGAGCTCAGGATTTTTTGATCTCCTTGCTCAGCCCAGATTTCTGTCTGAAATTTGGCACATTTGCTCCTTGGTATGTGACTCCTCCAATGATCCAAGTAGAATTTTGTTTGGTTGAGTATATCTTGATTATTTTGCTGCTGTAGGTAACATGTATGGTGAGCTTGCATGCTTGTTCTAAGTTGTATAAACTAGTTTTGAGGCATGATTAGTACTCTAGCAAGTTCCTATAGTAGTTCCCCTTGATTATATGTCACCAAATCAAATTTTATAATGATTGTTGAAAAATTTCAGAAAATGGAGTGGAATAGATATCAACTGAATCAACAAGAATTGGAGGTACAACAAGTCATGAGAGTGAACCGCGAAGAGGGAGTATACCCCTCTTACTACCCGTGCGCAGATTTCATGAGAAGCGCAGGAATATTGGAAGATGTTCAAAGTCTAATTTTTCGTGCAGGGTTGAGTGATTTTGTTGATGGAGAACCAAGCCAATATGCAAAATTAACTATGTCTTTTGTGCAGGACTTTAAGTTCAATTGGTCGCGATCTAACCCCACGGTTCAGTATAAGATTTATAATAAAGTTGTCAACTTGCCATTCAGTGATTTTTGTGCAGCAATTAGAGTACCGCAATGGGGATCGTGCGAAAAGATGAGGGGATCGCCGCAAGAGTTCTTGAATCTCTACAAGATGATTTGTCATGAAAGGAGCTTCTCAGAGGATAGTGGTAAAATTAGTAGTATTCAACTCCCAGCCATTCGTTACTTTGCTTATTTCATCACCAAGTGCGTTCTTGCCAAAAAGAATGGAAGTAAGTTATCTATCCCGGATTTAGCCTTCTTAGCTGCTGCATTACAAGGTGATAGGACTTATAACTTGGGTGCTTTGATAGCCTATAGACTTGCTACTAACCGTGAGAAGGGAGGAATTTGTGGAGGTCTCATCGCCTCTCGTTTATTAGCTATGCATGGTGTAGAACCTCACCATCTTGATATTCCGTTCTCTGTAGAGAAACTTGACATAGCCTCCATGATTAAACATGAATTTGTTTCTAATTCATCTAACTTGGGTAACCTGTTGTACAAGATGACTTTTTATAAGAAAACTTGGAGATTAACTAAGAAAACTGAAAAACTGGTAAAATTACCTGCGCCTGTTCTATTTAACCTTGATTCCAGGAATGATTGGTCAGTCACAGAAGGTGCGCTGAGTGCACACATAGAAGGAGGAGGCCACCACGCAAGAGACAACACGGAGAGCGAGGAACACCTCGACTCGTCATCCGATGCAGCAAGTTCCTCACATCAACATTTTGGACATGTGGAGCCTCCACGCTTTTCTTCTGCACAGGGACCTTACTATGACTACACCATGTACGATCCACTGGCGTGGAACCCTGACCCTCGTTGGGGTTGAACTTCACTTAGGCCAAAAGCCTAAGCTTGGGGGGAGGTATACCGGCATCACTCATTCTTTACATATTATGGTTGCTGGATACTTGTACATACTTGTTTAGTTTGTTTGAGTGGTTTTCTAATGAGAGGGAGATGATATTTGGGGAAGTGCTGATTGAAAACAGATTCTGGGCTGTTACCATAAAAATTCTCAAAAACAGCCAGAACGTTATTTTGCGAAGCCAATTTTTGTGCACGCTCCCCAGGTTGTTATCTAACTTTCATTAGTTGAACGCTTTTCGAGCAGAGCAACGGAAGATTTTTGTAAAAATCGATTTCTGTACTGCTGTCAAGTTTTGGCAGATTTCTGCCACCTTGCTTTTCTGTGTTTTTTTTAGTTTTCATTTTCTTGTTTCTGCTTTGTTTCTTTCCTAAAACACAAAAAGACCAAAAATATTTCTGTTGTTTCTCTTCACCATTTGTTTGTCTCGGTTTCTTGCATTTGTTTCGCTTTATTTGCTATTGCTAGTTTGCTATAAGAAAACCCAAAAAGATTTTGCTATGTTTGCTTGTTTCCTTTTGTTCTTGTTTCCAATTCGAAAACACCAAAAATATTTGCTGTTCTTCTTTGGTTTGTAAAGTTCATTTTGAGTTCAATGGTCTTCGGTGGCTGGAGCGTGGTTTTCATTTCATATTATGCAGGCTACACAAGTGAAAGGCAATAATGACGATCTACGACAATTCGACTGTGGTGAGAGGCTGGTATGAACTCTATTTGTTTTCATTTTTGTACATATACTCATCCATGTGAGCATGCTTAGTTGGTTCATGTGAGGTATATGTCATTTGAGAAAGTATAGTAGTTCATGATCTCTCATGTTTAGCTCCAATTTATTAATATGAGTAGCATGTCATGGATGTTTGCTTGCATTGTTTTATTCATAAGTAGGTATGGCATTGTGGTATCCTCCTCTGAATAATTCATTTATATCGACTTGGCACATGCTCACGCATGCATATGACTGAATAAAAGTCAATTAAGCCTCGATGATTTACATTGCTTCAGAGTTCTTGTATCAATTTTATGCCTCCGTTAATTTATTTTGCCGCAAGCATGATTATGACAGTTATTGCTCTCTTGATTTGTCGCTCCCCAGTCTATTGCTAGCCTTCATTTGTACTGAGCGGGAACGCTGCTCGTGCTTCCAAACACCTGAAAACCAAGTTGTTCCAAAGTGTCCACCATAAATACCTATGCATGGCATTTCAAACCATTCCAAGTAAATTCTCATGCGCTACCTTTAAAACTTTCAAAATGCTTCTCAATTTGTGTAATGTTTCATAGCTCATGAGGAAGTATGTGGTGTTTAACTTTCAACCTTGTCATTTACTCTTGATGGACTTTCATATGGACTAGTGGCACATCCGCTTATCCAATAATTTTGCAAAAAGAGCTGGCAATGGGGTTCCCAGCCCCGATTAATCAAACTTCATTAATAATTCTCTTCACATGTTTTGCTCTGATTCATCAGTAAGCAACTTAATTTTGCAAACAGACACTCCTCCATGGTATGAGATTGATGGAAGGCACCCGAGGATTCGGTTAGCCATGGCTTGTGTAAGCAAAGGTTGGGGGGAGTGTCACCCATAATAAAACTAAAATACGTGTGTAAACAAAAGAGAAGAGGGATGATCTACCTTGCTGGTAGAAATAACGTCCTTCATGGGAGCCGCTCTTGAAAGTCTGGTTGGCGAGGTAGTTGGTGTACCCATTACCATTCGTTGACAACAACAAACACCTCTCAAAATAATTTTACTCCTGCTTTAAAAATGAAAAGTTCTAGCGCATGTTAATCCCTGCTTCCCTCTGCGAAGGGTCAGTCTTTTACTTTTATGTTGTGCCTCCATCCTTTCTTTGAGCACTTTCTTAAGAGCACAACTGTCATTCTTAGTATAACATGCTTGTCTCAAAATATTATTGATTGTGGTATAACTTTGATGCTTTTATCTTTGACAATCTCTATTTCTAGTCTTTCTATGAACCTCAGAGGTGCCTGAGCATTTATGTTTTGCTGTTCAAATACAGGCAAGCGAGATACCACTTTATCATACCCTTTTATGAACATTGCAATCCTGCTTATAGACATGATTCATGATGCTTATTATTAATTGTTGGTACTTCTCCATGATTGACATAGCTGTTAGATGATCTTATTTGCATGTATCTTATTATGAACTGCCTAAGTATTAGCCATATCATGAGAATATATACATCATATGAACAAATGTGTTCGTGAAAGTTCTTTTATCGCGTCAGTTGTTAACTGAATTGCTTGAGGACAAGCAATAAGCTAAGCTTGGGGGGAGTTGATACGTCCAAAACGTATCTACTTTCCCGAACACTTTTGCTATTGTTTTTCCTCTAATTTGTGTATTTTGGATACAACTAACACGGACTAACGCTGTTTTCAGCAGAACTGTTCTGGTGTCTCGTTTTTGTGCAGAAATCCAACTTTCGGGAAAATCCTCGGAATTTATGCAGAAGGCCCTATTTTCCCAGAATACTGACGGAGCCAGAAGGACAAGTTGGGTGGAGGCCCGAGGGCCCCACACCATAAGGCGGCACGGCCTAGGGGGGGGCCGCGCGGCCCTATGGTGTGGCCCCCTCGGCCGGCCTCCGACGCTCTCTTTCGGACTACTTATCGCCCTCGACCTAAAAACGCACGGGAAGAAGTCGAAGTCGGCAGAAACCCTCCAGAACGCCGCCACATCGCGAAACTCCGTCGCAGGAACCAGAAGTCTCCGTTCTGGCACTCCGCCGGGACGGGGAATTGGAGGAGATCATCGCCGCCATCACCACCGACGCCTCTCCATCAACCAGCAATGTTTCCCCCATCCATGTGTGAGTAATTCCCCCGCTGTAGGCTGAAGGGGATGGTAGGGATTGGATGAGATTGGTCATGTAATAGCATTAGATTGTTAGGGCATAGTGCCTAGTGTCCGTAATTGGTACTTTGATGATATTGTTGCAACTTGTTATGCTCAATGCTTGTCACTAGGGCCCGAGTGCCATGATCTCAGATCTGAACATGTTATTGTTTCATCATGATATTCATTGTTTATGATCTTACCTGCAAGTTGTATACACATGTCGCTGTCCGGAACCAATGGCCCCGAAGTGACAGAAATCGGGACAACCGGAGGGGATGGTAGTGATGTGAGGATCACATGTGTTCACGGAGTGTTAATGCTTTGCTCCGGTACTCTATTAAAAGGAGTACCTTAATATCCAGTAGATTCCCTTGAGGCCCGGCTGCCACCGGCTGGTAGGACAAAAGATGTTGTGCAAGTTTCTCATTGCGAGCACGTACGACTATAATTGGAACACATGCCTATTGATTGCTTTGTACTTCGACACCGTTTTATTATTATCTGCAAATGCCCTGCTATGATTGTTACATGAGTTTCTCTCATCCATGCAACGCCCGTTATCCGTCCCCGTGCCTACAGTATTTTAATCCTGCTGTTTACTATAATTACTACTGCTATCTTTGTTACTCTGCTGCTGTTATTCTACTACTGCTACTGTTATAAAACTGTTACTACTGATAAACTCTTGCGAGCAAGTCTGTTTCCAGGTGCAGCTGAATTGACAACTCCGCTGTTAAGGCTTCCAAGTATTCTTTGTCTCCCCTTGTGTCGAATCAATAAATTGGGTAATACTACCCGCGAAGACTGCTGCGATCCCCTATACTTGTGGGTTATCAAGCTTCAGTGTTAATATTGAGAACATTGCACATCTCAACCTTCACATCAACATGAGTATTTGGACTGAAGAAGATAATAGATTTCGCCACACTTACCAATTGTCCCGAGTTTGCTCAAAAGGTATCAAGAGTTTGCTGCAACGAGATTGCATTATTCAAATCTGCCTTCAAGAGAATTAAGGAGTCATCAGCAAAAAGCAGGTGTGAAACTGATGGTGCATTTCTGCACACCTTAATCCCTTCAATGCCACCAATCTCCTCAGCGTGCATCAAAAGACTTGACAAACCTTCCGCACATAATAGGAACAGGTATGGGGAAAGGAGATCCCCTTGTCTAATACCTCTAGTCGGAGTAAAACTATCTGTAACCTGGGAGTTAAATCTGATTGAGTAAGAAACCGAAGTAACACAAGCCATTACCAAATCAACCCACTCATCATGGAATCCCAATCTGAGCATCATCTTCTTCAGGAAATTCCATTCTACTCTATCATAAGCTTTATGCATATCCAATTTAACCGCACACATGCCTGATTTACCTTTCCTCTTATTTTTGATTTTGTGCACACATTCATAGGCCACCAATACATTATCAGTAATGATTCTACCCGGGACAAAGGCACTCTGTGTTGGAGAGATAATGTCTGGAAGGATAACTTTCAGCCTAGCCGCCATCATTTTGGAGATAATTTTATATACCACATTGCAAAGAGATATAGGTCTGAATTGAGATACTTCTTCAGGGCTATCAACCTTTGGAATAAGCACTACAATAGTCTCATTCCAACCTTCAGGAATACTTTTTTCATTGATGGCCTGCAGAACTGCCGCTGTAATGTCCTCACCGACCAGATGCCAAAACTTTTTATAAAACAGCGCATGCAAGCCATCCGGTCCTGGAGCTTTTAAATCTCCTATACTGAAAACTGCTTTCCGGACATCTTCAGCAGAAAATTGGGCAGTAAGCATTTCATTCATCTCATTAGAAACCTTCGGAGTAATCTTATCAAGGAAATCCTGTTGTACCTCGTTATTATCCGAAGCAAACAAATTAGTGAAATATTGTAAAATAATCGGATTTAAATTATCTGTACCTTCCACAAACTGCCTCGTAGGATCCTTAATTTTTTTGATAAGGTTACGTTTTTTCCGATTAGAAGCAAAACTGTGAAAGTACTTGGTGTTTTTGTCACCATTTTGAAGCCAGTTGGCGCGAGAACGCTGACTCCACTGTATCTCCTCCTGCTCAAGCAGCTTCTCAATCTGTTTACCGAGTTCAATTTTTTATCTTTGTTCATATCATTAATTGGCCCCCGCATGATCATGTCCAATTCCCTTTGAGCCTTTCTCAATTGTTGTTTAGGCTTCTTCAGAACTCGGTAATCCCATGCATGCAGACCTGCATGCATGGCCTTCAGCCTCCCCAGTACGTCGATCACACCAGGCTCATTAGCCGCTGCCATCCACTGTTCCTCCACAACTTGTCTGAACTTCTCTTCTTTAAGCCATTTAGCTTCAAAGTGAAATTGTTTAGTAACAGAACTAGTCTGGGGAGCATAGAACTCGGTGTCAAGCAACAGGGGCCTATGATCAGAGTGGTTGTATTCAAGATGTTGAATTGCTGCGTGATCCTGCATAGCCAGCCATTCAGTGTTAACCAGACCTCTATCCAATCTTTCTCGCATAGTACCATGATGCCAAGTAAAAGGATCTCCAATATAACCAAAGTCCACTAAATTGCAGTCATCAAGGGCATTATGAAAAGCTTCCCGGAACCTTTCTGGTCTAACATTTCCTCCTTCCTTCTCATGGACATAGAGGATCTCATTTAGGTCACCCATGATAAGCCAAGGCAGGTTGTTTTGTTGGTGTATAGATCTCAACCTATCCCAGGTCTTATATTTGTCCGCCCATCTAAACTCCCCATACATACATGTGAATCTCCAGATCTTGTTATTCTCCTCCTCTATCCTCACATCAATATAATTCGGACATGCATAGATCTGGTGAAGCTTAACTTCTTTCTTCCACATCATCACAAGTCCTCCACGTCTACCATCACTTGGTTGAATAATATTAACATCTAACTTCATCCTCCTTCGCAGACATTCAGCCAGATGTTTATCAAGGTGGGTCTCCGACAGAAACACCACATCGGGGTTAAAGCGCCTGATGACATCAAGAAGCGCTAAGACCGCCGCAGTATTCCCCAAACCACGGCAGTTCCAGGCCAGGATCTTCATTGCGACCGGACGGGACCCTCCAGAGACCCCGCCGATCCTAGTGAAGGGGAGATTGCTTCAGCCTTCTTTGACCGTTTATTTCGGTCGGTTTCAGCAGCACCAGTATCCTGACTCCCACCTTGGTTCGACAAACCCCTAGCAGCTTCCGTACGGTTTCCATCAATTTCTACAGGTATATCCTTAGTCGTTTCTTCTTCTATCGACAGTTCCAGGCTTCGTTTAGCTCATGAGTCAGTGCTCATATTTTGCTTATCAACATCCATAAGATTATTTTTCAAAGGGCTAGATCCAGTATCTTTGAGATCTTCATCCTCTTTAGTTAGAGATTCTTTTGACGAAGAGACATCTGTCCCACCCTTATTAGCCGACCCAAGGACCTGTGCATCATTGATCACTGCTAAGGCATTGTGTCTCCATGCAATATGGGGTGTTGCATCAAATCCCCGGCCTGGTGGTGGTATATCTCCACGGCCACGACCACCTTGCTCAGGCATCCCTCTTCCAGAGAAATTACGGCCTCTAGCACCTCGAGGACCTCCCCTATTTCCTCCAAAGGCAAATCTGCCATACCATATATGTTTCTCGTTCAGCTTTGAGAAAATCCCCCCATTTCAGTTTGCTTTCATCATGCTCACCAGTGCCGCATTCGAGATAGGAGTGACCAACCATACCACACGCACCACAAAATCTTGGAATCTTCTCAAACTGAATTTTAAAGAATTCTCTTCGACCCTCTCTGGATATTGAAACAAACCGAGCAATAGGTTTACGTAGATCCAACTTCACTCTCACCCTAATGAAATCACCCAAACCATGACTAGCTGAATCTACTTCAATGACAGAATCAAATTTCTTCGCAGCTAGGTTTCGAACTAGAGAGTCACCTCTGTAGCCATCTGGGAGTTTGTGTATCTGAACCCAAACAGCTAATAAATTCATATTTATTTCCATAGGATCTGACAGGCCATCATATTCCTCTATCGTAACTGCATTTTGTCTAAATAGCCAGGGACCTCCTTTAGTTACTTTTAGCCAATCCCCTAAGCAAGAACACTGGATTGTGAACATATTGTCCTCTAGAATTCTAAACTTTACCTCTTTAGCAGGGCTCCATGCGGTACGCATATGTTGCTCAAATGTCTGGGGCCTGAAGAAGTTCACTGTATGGACACGAGCCAGGGCCATCCACTTGATGCCCTCCTTCGGAGCATCCAACTGATCCTCAAAAATCAAATCATCTATCTCATCATCATCAATACCCAGCCGCTGGAGGAGATCGCCGAGACGCTCGTCTTTCTTCGTCCCCGATCCCTCCCCAGTTTGGCTGGCAGAACTCGACGCGGGAGATGCCATCCAGAATCCCGCGAGAACAGTCCCCCAGGGACCGGACACAGGGGACGCGCCGAGGAAGGAGACCGGATCAAGTGCAGGCGGGGGTGGGGACGGGGGAGGGGACTTCACCGGCGAGAAGCGACAGCGAAACAGCAAACCCTAGTCGCCTAGGTCAGAAACCCTAGTCGCCAGAGCGTCTAGGTCCAAAACTACAACGCCCAAAAAAAAATATAGGTACATTTAGTCCCACCTTATCCCGGCCTATATATAGTGTGTGCGCCTACGAGAGTACATCATTTGTTTGATTATTGTGATGCTAAAAAAACATGTTTGATTATTGGTCCACTGTTTTGAATTTCGTTTAGACTCTAATTTTGAAAGCCACTGATTTTCGGAAATTTCCTGTTCAAACTTCATCGAAGTTAAGAAAAATTAATCTAGTTTTGGATTCATTTGAATTTACTTTGAATATAGTACACATTTTTCGATATATTTTTATTCCTATGAAGTGGGTACTAACATTTCGAAATTCATCGAAGTTACCTAAAATAGTAATCAAATCATTATTAAAATGAAAGATAAGATTAGGTGTTTATTGCCTTTATCTCGTTCTTTGTGCATAGAAATGTACGGATGAAGCCTGGTGACCGGGTGTATACGTGAGCACGCGGTGAGAGACTGACACATGTCTAACGGTGTTAGGTTTGCCGTTAGATGATAACTAGCTAGAACCTCCTTCGTAAGTACTGCTGTTTTTTTCGATAAAGAAAAAATGTAAGTACTACCGCTCCGGACTGAACAATCTTGAAAAATAAAATAGTACACTAATACGGATTGATGTAGAATTTGTTCTCCAAAATCAGTTGATCTGCAGTTGATCTGAGCTCATAAGCGGATAAAATTTTCTCGTTAGCAAGATAACCAAAATCAGCTGATACAAAGTCAATCCCCAAACTCACATCCGAGCTACGCAGTTCTAAATCTGGAAAACGATGAAATAATAAAAAAATTGCATCTGGAAAACAAAAAAGGAAAAAAATAAAACAAAAGAGTGGAGGGTGAATCCGTTGCGTAGGTGTGATGTCTCTGGAATCTCCTCGATGGGGCTCGAGCAGGATGAGCAGGTGGCCTTGCTGGAGTTTTCTCCTCAACCGGCGCTCGAGCAGGATGAGAAGGCGGCGTCGCTGGAGTCTTCTCCTCAACCGGGGCTCGAGCTCGGGGAGTTCCCGATCCTGGCCGCCGCCGACGAATTGCAAGAAATTGCAACGAAATTGCAACGAATCTGGGAGCAATCTCCGTCGTCCCGGAGGATTCCATCAGCAGCTATATCCAGAGATTGGGTCGGAGGATTCCATCGGCAGCTCTATCCCCGCTAGTCCGCTGGCTCCGATTCAACGATGAGGACCGCCTCCCTCTCAGGAGAACAGGTGCTCTTGGAAGCGGCGTCCGCCTGGACGATGTGGCTCGGATTTGAGCCTTGGAGGAGCGAAGGGAACTGCCGGCGTAGCTCGCACCGCGTCCCGGCCATGCAGCGATTGGAACGCTGCGATTTGGAGAGGATGCCGAGGTCGTCGGGCGGTCGGGGTGCGAGCTGCATCTTGCAGCCACCGGTGTTGAGGGCGTCGCGCGGCCCGCGAGCAGCTGCCGGCGTCGATGGCGTCGTGATGCAGCCGGTGGCGGCGGCATAGTCAGCTCGACGAAGGGCGGCGCGGAGGATCTCGAGGCAGGGAGCGGCGGCCTCCCCGGCGGCCCGTGCTAGGCAGCGGCGGCCTCCCCCACTGCTCCATGCTAGCGCGGCGGCGAGCTCCATGCTAGCCAGTGGATGAGATAGATGAGATAAGTGGACGGGGTAGGTCGTGGTTAAAAACGGAGGTGCGGTTGGACAATGGGTGGCTTGAGGATGGGAAGCGCGTACAGTGTTAAACGTCCGTTAGCAAAAAAATGAATCTCAAGGTTGATCCAACGGCAGCTAGGGCGTGCTCACGTATACACCCGGTCACCAAATCCACTCTCTAGAAATGTAAATAACCAAGGGAGGTTGATGTTTTATTTATTTATTTTGCCCATATTTTATCCCTTAATTATGATTATATGATGGCTCTTAAGACTTATTACAAAATCAACGGATTTCCTCTTTAAGAGAAATTTGTTTTTGTCAATAACAACACGTCGTGATCATATGTCAGGATGTTGTGGCAGTTAACCAAGTGAACAATTCAAGCCCGTATTCGCTAGGGGTGTATCCACTATGGCGATGGAGAACCGTGTGCAATAGTCACACTTGTCTTGAAGAACTTGACATAGAATTTGATGAAATTTGACATGATTTAATATGTGTCCGGGTTGGTTGCACATTTAGTTGCAACATCATCCTAACGAGTGGTTCTTGCTTGTTTTTTTTTGTGTGAAAATGAGCGCTAATCTATTAATCATCATCAATATCAACATCAGTATAAAGAACACCAAAATATAAATTAAAATAAGTCTTTGGACCACATAGCAAAGACTACAAGCATTGCATTGAGCTGAAGCCGCCCCACTGTCCTCGCCTATCCATCAACAGAGCTGAGCAAAGCTTGTCGAAGTAAAATTTGTTGTAGTAGATGTCGTGCCAAGGCTCCGAAAGACCAACCCAGCAGAGCGGCAACCATCGCCAACGATGAGAACAATAGATCGGAAGAGCCCAACCTGTAACCACACTGACGAACACGGAGATGGACCAGATCCCATAGATCCGCTGGACAAAACTCCACGCTCCATCCATCAGCGCTAGGCGCACCGCCGAAGTGAGGATAGGACGGAGATGAACTTATTTTGCAATCAGGATGTAGCCACCGCCTCATCATCCGGACGAAGACACGGAAAAACAAGCTAAAAAGGAAGGGTAAACCCCCGCCAGCGAGCGGCCTTGGTCTGTCACACCTCCAATGTTCTAAGGCCACCGAAGGCAGAGCAGACCGACAACATCACTAGCAAGGAGATGGGGCCCTAGATGGGTTTCACAGGTCGCCTCTTTCTCTCTCTCTCTCTCTCTCTCTCTCTCTCTCTCTCTCTTGTAGTCCTACTATGTACTGGTTCATGTGGTCATAAGTACCTAGCCCTAGCCGCCACCCCTCTCTCCCACCTCCACTCTCCCGCACAGACACTTGACGAAGCCGTGAAAAAAACCCACCATAGCCACCACCATAACGTCGTGTTGTTGGAACTCATGTCATCTACCTCTCCCCTTTGCTTCAGAGATCAAGGAGGAGGGGATGTTGTTATGTTGAATGTGTGCACAACTCGTCGTTTGTTGCAGCGTTGATCGGATTGGATCACAAGGAAAACATCTACATCGACGGTGTTATTAATGCTTCGGTACAAAAGGGTATGTAGATCTTAATCTCTTTCTCGTTGCTTGCATTTTCATAAGTTAGATCTTGAATCTTGGCTCTTTCTAGATTGAATCTTATTAGGTTAGAAAATAGTAAAGTAAGGGACGTTATTCACAGTTTCACAAAAAGGAGGTAAAATAAAGCAAGATTTCTCAAATAGAAAAGCTAATATACGAACGCAACTAGTGGTTAAATGTAAAATTTAATATACGTACAACTTTCATTAGCATCCGATGCTAAGCTGGTACAGGTTGTTTTCTGTTGCTCGATGTATGTTAGTTGTGTCAATGCTAGCTCCTCACCCGATCGTTACCTACTGCTCCGAGCTCCCATGAACGGGCAGCATTGACTGATTAGCACCATCGTGTGGTACCTGGTACGTATGGACGCGTATTCACGTATTCCCATTGCAGCGGCCTTGGTCCATTCTAGGACTCTGGACAAGTGACTAGAGCAGAGGGTCAGGTAGCTATTCTCCAGATCGTGTAATTAAAAGCCGAGCGTGTATTAGTAACGTAGACGGATCGTAGCTAACACATGGATATTAACTAGGTGGCGGCTACGTCCGGTCGATTTGCACGCACCTTCTAATAGAGACGTGAGATGCCGCGCGTAAAAAGGCAAAGGAAGTTGGATCAAGAAAATGGTGCATGTGTCCCTGTTGTTCGGGTGGTCCATCTACATCACGTACGGCGCGGACTCGATCAATCCTGAGCAGTTGTGGACTTGTGGCGATAGATAATTCCATACTTGAGGATAGAACGGAAAGTCTATTTTGAATGTATGCATTCTTGATGTCTATTTTAACATTATGTTGTTGCAAAGGTTGGGCGTAATTGATATTTTTTAATATTAATATATTCCTTTTATTCTCTTTATCGAAAAAGAAGGAAAAGTCTACAGAAAGTAACATCCCCAAGGATTCTACCTCTTAGTCGAGATGGACAGCACAAAAGAATTTAAATTGAGGGAACGGTGAAGAGAGAAAAGATTAGAGACGGGATTAGATTTGTTCCTTTTATCCTTTCTGGTCACACTAGGGTACTTATCCCCTCAGGCACACTGGCCACACTCGGGCTATCCTTAGAGTATGTCTAACATGTTCCGTATTTTTTCACCTTTTAAAACGCGAGTAGAGGATCTTGTATTCAGTTTTCACGGGCCGAAAACTCGTCTGAGCTAGCAGACCCCGTATGCCTAAACTGTAAAAAGGAATATTCCCAAAATATGCCAAATTAAAAAAATTTCCTCTTCCTCAACTCCTTCTTCCTCCTCTAGCCCCAGCCCCTGCCCCAGCCGCCCCCCGCCGCCGCGCTTGCTCATCGGCCGCCGCCGCCGCCGGCCCATGGCCGCTCGTCCCGCCCGCCAAGGCTGCCCGCCCCGTCCGCCCGCCAAGGCCGCTCGCCCCCGCCGGCCACGGCCGTGCGTGAGCCCGGCCGCCGCCCGCCACGGCCAGCCGCGCCGCTCGGCTGTGCCCGCTCCCTCTCCGATCGCCGCCGGCCTTGGCCGCGCCCGCTCGGCCGCCCCATGCCGGCCGCGCCCGCTCCCGCTCCGCCCACGCGCTGCCCTGCCGCGCTGTCGCCGCCCCAGTCTCGAGCGCCGCCGTCCCTAGCCCCCGTGCCGCCACTCGGTCGCAGCTCGTTGGAATTTGGCCGGATTCCGGCGAGGTTATGCGCAGAAGCAGTTGCTATCTGCTGAAATTTTAGCCCGCCACGGGTGAGGGGTTGGCCCTGTATTCCCCCTCCCGACCCGCACAAGTAGGGGGCGAGAAGCCGCCCCGTAGCCGAAACTGTAAAAATTCGAGACGGGGGCCTGATTTACGGGGTCTACTAGACGGCCGGTAGAGCTTTACCCTGTATATCGATGGTTATTTTACGGGGTTGGGCGTTTTAAGGGGTCTGTTAGACATGCTGATAAGGGGTTGCCCGATCTTCTCAGTAAGCGACGGGTGGTGATAAACACGCTATGGTAGCAGCGGATGGAATCAATGATATGAGGAGGATAACTTGTATGACGCCGACGAAGTCTCTCGATTGATTCCTGTCGCCAATGCAACAGCCCTCAACCCTGCAAGATATTCGCAACTCCACACACTTGCGTACGTAGCCGCCGACCACGAAGCGGTAGATTGCAATCTTCTAATCCCCAATGGAACAGCAGATCACACAAACTTTCAGTAGCATAAAACTCCAGATCGCAACGAATTAGAGAGTGGGATTCAATAATTTTGCATAGCAAACAACTAAGAACTAGGGTTTATCTTAAACGTGGTCTAAAGCATCTAGGGGGCGTCCTGGGCACTTATATAGGCATCCGGGATGACCTCTGGTAAAAAAGATACAAAAATAACCGACCCAGAATAGATCTGGTCGAGACAGACTCGGACACGACCGGTCTGGGGGACGGTCGGCCGGGCCTGGGACCAGGCTGGTCAGTTCAAACCGGGCCAGGAACCGGGTGGCAACCGGGTGACATAGGCATCCCCAATGGGCCTGCCGAAGATAGTACCCGGGGTTTACTGAAGGCCCATGTATCGAAGAATATGAAGTTCGGAAGCCCAAGATAGCGTTAAGGAAAGCTAGAGTTGTATTAGGAAACATAGACTTGTAATCTTGCGGGACGGGTCAGAAACCCTCCCGGACTCTGTAACTTGTATATTACGAATCCCTCGGCTCCGCCTCCTATATAAGGGGGAGTCGAGGGACAAAGAAAGGATCGAATCATTGTTTCTCAAACCCTAGCTTTTACATCGTCGAGTACTTTTCGGCTGAAACCTTCGAGATCTACTTGCCCTCTACATCCAACGAAACCCTAGTCTACTACTTGTAGGCATTGAGAAGTTAATCCCTTGTCAATTGGCACCGTCTGTGGGATCTAGAGGCGACAAGGAGCTGATCTCGATGGCACGTTCAAGATCGTCGACTTCGTCGATAGCAAGCAACATCATGGACAGAGGCAAACAGATCGAAACTGGTCTCGTTGATTTTGTTCCTCACCCGCACTCCCGTTTGGATGCATATGCGTATCTGGAGGAGCCCATGGAGATGACATTCGGAGAGTTCCACTTCCGCGTCGAGAAAGAAGGAGTGTACCGTCTCGAAGTTCCGATCTCGCCGGGATTATCGGCGGTCGATCCCGATTTTTCAAGCTCAGCATCATCCGTCGAGTCAGGCGACGAGGAGATTTCGTCGCCACGCTTCATCAGCACCAAATCAAGCGAAAAACTCGCCAAGATCTTCAACGACATGTCCTTCGAGTCATCCGCGGACTCCTATATAAGCGATGACTCGAGTAGCATCGACAACTTCGACTTCATCGACAAACCCATCACTGTTGGAAAGGTCTTCACCAATCTCTATGATGGTGTCACCAAAACCAGCAAGGTGCAGAATTCAAAATATCATCAAATTTATGCCATTGGAGAAGCAAGTCGCGATCAGGAAGAAACATCAGAGGCTTTCGATGAACTGGGAAATCCATATGTCGATCCCTCTGACTTAAGGCGAGGTTTGGGTAGCAAATATATCGGGCCTACACCACGTGTTAGGGTTCAACTCCCACAATCAGCATGGGATAGAGCCGCAAGAGCTATGGATGGTTCAGAGCCAATGGCGACAACTGCTACAACTGAAGAACTGCAGGCTTACCAATATAGGCTCGCTCGAGCTGGTAGAGAGTTGGAAAAACAAACAGCTGCTTTGAACAGAAAAAGGGAGGCAGCTTCTGCATCAAGCAGGCGAAGGGCGGAATTAAGTCGACATTCAGGAACTTCGGGAGATAGCCACAGGGAAGCTCAGAACAGAGCAAGATCAAGGCTGCAAAACATACCTGAGGGAGAAAGAGAGAATCTGGTTCAAAACCTCGACATGTCTTTTATGTCGATAGACACGAGAGGGAACATTATCCCCAAAACACCGGAAGCTGGGTATATGGCGACACAAGCCTTTATCCTCGCGTCTAGGCCACCTCCTGGAGATCCAAGGGAAGCGTTATACAACATGGCCATGGCAGGTGTTGGAGCCATGGGAACAGCGTTTGCATCAACGTCTCCCGAAGGTTCAGCAAGGCAAAATAGTCCACGACCCGCAGCGGCAGCAACAGTTCCCGAAAGAACAGGTGGGGAAAGAGACACAGCAGCGCAATCAAGGGTGGACAGAGCACGACAAAATAGAAGGGAACATCGGTACTCCCCAGAATTAGATGAAGAGGATATGTGCGGACTGCCATGCTTCACAAGGAGGGTCCGGAAAACTCGAGTTCCTTCAGGGTTTAAGTTACTGATACGTCTCAAACGTATCTATAATTTCTTATGTTCCATGCTACTTTTATGATAATACTCACATGTTTTATACACATTATATGTCATTATTATGCATTTTCCGGCACTAACCTATTAACGAGATGCCGAAGAGCCAGTTGCTGTTTTCTGCTGTTTTTGGTTTCAGAAATCCTAGTAAGGAAATATTCTCGGAATTGGACGAAATCAACGCCCAGGATCTTATTTTTCCACGAAGCTTCCAGAACACCGAAAGGGAAACGAAGTGGGGCGACTAGGCGGCGACACGTCAGGGCGGCGCGGCCTGGGCCCTGGCCGCGCGGCCCTGTGGTGTGGGCCCCTCGTGGCGCCCCCTGACCTACCTCTTCGCGTACTTAAGCCTTCGTCGAAGATAGTTCCAGTACCGAGAGCCACGATACGGAAAACCTTCCAGAGACGCCGCCGCCGCCAATCCCATCTCGGGGGATTCAGGAGATTGCCTCCGGCACCCTGCCGGAGAGGGGAATCATCTCCCGGAGGACTCTACACCGCCATGGTCGCCTCCGGATTGATGTGTGAGTTGTTCACCCCTGGACTATGGGCCCATAGCAGTAGCTAGATGGTCGTCTTCTCCTCATTGTGCTATCATTGTTGGATCTTGTGAGCTGCCTAACATGATCAAGATCATCTATCTGTAAAGCTACATGTGCGTTTGTTGGGATCCGATGAATAATGAATACTATGCTATGTTGATTATCAATCTATCTATGTGTTGTTTATGATCTTGCATGCTCTCCGTTGCTAGTAGAGGCTCTGGCCAAGTCATTGCTTGTAACTCCAAGAGGGAGTACTTATGCTCGATAGTGGGTTCATGCCTCCATTAAATCTGGGGGAGTGACAGCAACCTCTAAGGTTGTGGATGTGCTGTTGCCACTAGGGATAAAACATCAATTCTATATCTAAGGATGTATTTGTTGATTACATTACGCACCATACTTAATGCAATTGTCTGTTGTTTGCAACTTAATACTGGAAGGGGTTCGGATGATAACCTGAAGGTGGACTTTTTAGGCATAGATGCATGCTGGATAGCGGTCTATGTACTTTGTCGTAATGCCCAATTAAATCTCACACTACTCATCATAACATGTATGTGCATTGTTATGCTCTCTTTATTTGTCAATTGCCCAACTGTAATTTGTTCACCAAATATGCTATTTCTTATGGGAGAGACACTGATACGTCTCCGACGTATCGATAATTTCTTATGTTCCATGCCACATTATTGATGTTATCTACATGTTTTATGCACACTTTATGTCATATTCGTGCATTTTCTGGAACTAACCTATTAACAAGATGCCGAAGTGCCGCTTGTTTGTTTCTGCTGTTTTTGGTTTCAGAAATCCTAGTAACGAAATATTCTCGGAATTGGACGAAATCAACGCCCAGGTCCCTATTTTTCCACGAAGCTTCCAGAAGTCCGAAGACGAAACGAAGAGGGGCCACGAGGCAGCTAGAGCATAGGGCGGCGCGGCCCCTGCCCTGGCCGCGCGGCCCTATGGTCTGGGCACCTCGTGCCGCCTCTTGACCTACCCTTCCGCCTACTTAAAGCCTCCGTGACGAAACCCCCAGAACAGAAAACCACGATACGAGAAAACATACTGAGACGCCGCCGCCGCCGATCCCATCTTGGGGGATCCAGGAGATCGCCTCCGGCACCCTGCCGGAGAGGGGATTCATCTCCCGGAGGACTCTACACCGCCATGGTCGCCTCCGGAGTGATGAGTGAGTAGTCTACCCCTGGACTATGGGTCCATAGCAGTAGCTAGATGGTTGTCTTCTCCCCATTGTGCTATCATTGTTGGATCTTGTGAGCTGCCTAACATGATCAAGATCATCTATCTGTAATTCTATATGTTGCGTTTGTTGGGATCCGATGAATAGAGAATACTTGTTATGTTGATTATCAAAGTTATATCTATGTGTTGTTTATGATCTTGCATGCTTTCCGTTACTAGTAGATGCTCTGGCCAAGTAGATGCTTGTAACTCCAAGAGGGAGTACTTATGCTCGATAGTGGGTTCATGCCTGCATTGACACCGGGACAAAGGATGAAAGTTCTAAGGTTGTGTTGTGCTGTTGCCACTAGGGATAAAACATTGATGCTATGTCTAAGGATGTAGTTGTTGATTACATTACGCACCATACTTAATGCAATTGTCTGTTGCTTTGCAACTTAATACTGGAGGGGGTTCGGATGATAACCTGAAGGTGGACTTTTTAGGCATAGATGCAGTTGGATGGCGGTCTATGTACTTTGTCGTAATGCCCAATTAAATCTCACTATAATCATCATGATATGTATGTGCATGGTCATGCTCTCTTTATTTGTCAATTGGCCAACTGTAATTTGTTCACCCAACATGCTGTTCGTCTTATGGGAGAGACACCTCTAGTGAACTGTGGACCCCGGTCCAATTCTCTTTACTGAAATACAATCTACTGCAATACTTGTTCTACTGTTTTCTGCAAACAATCATCTTCCACACAATACGGTTAATCCTTTGTTACAGCAAGCCGGTGAGATTGACAACCTCACTGTTTCGTTGGGGCAAAGTACTTTGGTTGTGTTGTGCAGGTTCCACGTTGGCGCCGGAATCTCTGGTGTTGCGCCGCACTACATCTCGCCGCCATCAACCTTCAACGTGCTTCTTGACTCCTACTGGTTCGATTAAACCTTGGTTTCTTACTGAGGGAAACTTGTCGCTGTGCGCATCACACCTTCCTCTTGGGGTTCCCAACGGACGTGCTAACCACACACATCAAGCAAATTTCTGGCGCCGTTGCCGGGGAGATCAAGACACGCTGCAAGGGGAGTCTCCACTTCTCAATCTCTTTACTTTGTTTTTGTCTTGCTTTATTTTATTTACTACTTTGTGTGCTGCACTATATCAAAATACAAAAAAATTAGTTGCTAGTTTTACTTTATTTGCTATCTTGTTTGCTATATCAAAAACACAAAAAAATTAGTCACTTGCATTTTCTTTACTTGATTCATCATGTTTCCTTTTAATTTTACCACGAAAGACATACCGGTAGGACGTGGGTCTATAGTTGGGAGAAATAATATAGAAGAATTTTTCACTCATGTTAGTATGACTGATGATTTTGAAGATAGACACTTGGTAGACCTTGCGCCTACTTATGAAATTGCTGCTGCTTCTTTAGTTCACATGTTGGAAATTAAATTTGTTAATCTTAATCCTATAATCCAACACATGTTTCTCACACTTGGTGATATGGAAGAAGGGGAAAAGAAAGATTTTGTTTTAGAAACCCTTCTTAGAGAATTTGGTGGTATAGCAAGAGAGGCTAGAAAGATCTTTGCTAAATATAATATGCTTGGTTCATATACCAATTTTGTTAGTCTCCTTGAAAAGATGGATATGGATAGAATAAAGTACACTAATAATATTAATGATGGTGGGGAGATCAAAGCACCAATACCATGTAAACTCTTAGCTATGAATGATGCACTAGAAAATAACTATGCTTGGATTGTTCCTGAAAATTTGTTTGATGAGAGTAGCACACCTAAGACTAATGAAAAGGGAGATGCTAAAACTCATGTATCTAATATACTATGCCTGGTTGAGAAGACTCCGCACCCCGCTGAGAATGCACCACCTCTTGATAATACTTGATACACACTTTCTGCGCCTAGCTGAAAGGCGTTAAAGAAAAGCGCTTATGGGAGACAACCCATGTTTTTACCTACAGTACTTTGTTTTTATTTTGTGTCTTGGAAGTTGTTTACTACTGTAGCAACCTCTCCTTATCTTAGTTTTGTGTTTTGTTGTGCCAAGTTAAGCCGTTGATAGAAAAGTAAGTACTAGATTTGGATTACTGCGCAGTTCCAGATTTCTTTGCTGTCACGAATCTGGGTCCACCTCTCTGTAGGTAACTCAGAAAATTATGCCAATTTACGTGAGTGATCCTCAGATATGTACGCAACTTTCATTCAATTTGAGCATTTTGATTTGAGCAAGTCTGGTGCCATTTTAAAATTCCTCAATACGAACTGTTCTGTTTTGACAGATTCTGCCTTTTATTTCGCATTGCCTCTTTTGCTATGTTGGATGAATTTCTTTGATCCACTAATATCCAGTAGCATTATGCAATGTCCAGAAGTGTTAAGAATGATTGTGTCACCTCTGAATATGTCAATTTATATTGTGCACTAACCCTCTAATGAGTTGTTTCGAGTTTGGTGTGGAGGAAGTTTTCAAGGATCAAGAGAGGAGTATGATGCAACATGATCAAGGAGAGTGAAAGCTCTAAGCTTGGGGATGCCCCGGTGGTTCACCCCTGCATATATCAAGAAGACTCAAGCGTCTAAGCTTGGGGATGCCCAAGGCATCCCCTTCTTCATCGACAACATTATCAGGTTCCTCCCCTGAAACTATATTTTTATTCCATCACATCTTATGTGCTTTTTCTTGGAGCGTCGGTTTGTTTTTGTTTTTTGTTTTGTTTGAATAAAATGGATCCTAGCATTCACTTTATGGGAGAGAGACACGCTCCGCTGTAGCATATGGACAAGTATGTCCTTGGTTTCTACTCATAGTATTCATGGCGAAGTTTCTCCTTCGTTAAATTGTTATATGGTTGGAATTGGAAAATGATACATGTAGTAATTGCTATAAATGTCTTGGGTAATGTGATACTTGGCAATTGTTGTGCTCATGATTAAGCTCTTGCATCATATGCTTTGCACCCATTAATGAAGAAATACATAGAGCATGCTAAAATTTGGTTTGCATATTTGGTTTCTCTAAGGTCTAGATAATTTCTAGTATTGAGTTTGAACAACAAGGAAGACGATGTAGATTCTTATAATGTTTACAATATGTCTTTTACGTGAGTTTTGCTGCACCGGTTCATCCTTGTGTTTGTTTCAAATAAACCTTGCTAGCCTAAACCTTGTATCGAGAGGGAATACTTCTCATGCATCCAAATACTTGAGCCAACCACTATGCCATTTGTGTCCACCATACCTACCTACTACATGGTATTTTCCGCCATTCCAAAGTAAATTGCTTGAGTGCTACCTTTAAAATTCCATTCTTCACCTTTGCAATATATAGCTCATGGGACAAATAGCTTAAAAACTATTGTGGTATTGAATATGTAATTATGCACTTTATTTCTTATTAAGTTGCTTGTTGTGCGATAACCATGTTCACTGGGGATGCCATCAACTATTCATTGTTGAATTTCATGTGAGTTGCTATGCATGTCCATCTTGTCTGAAGTAAGAGAGATCTACCACCTTATGGTTAAGCATGCATATGTTAGAGAAGAACATTGGGCCGCTAACTAAAGCCATGATCCATGGTGGAAGTTTCAGTTTTGGACATATATCCTCAATCTCAAATGAGAAAATTATTAATTGTTGTTACATGCTTATGCATAAAAGAGGAGTCCATTATCTGTTGTCTATGTTGTCCCGGTATGGATGTCTAAGTTGAAGAATAATCAATAGCGAGAAATCCAATGCGAGCTTTCTCCTTAGACCTTTGTACAGGCGGCATAGAGGTACCCCTTTGTGACACTTGGTAAAAACAGTGCATTGTGATGATCCGGTAGTCCAAGCTAATTAGGAAAAGGTGCAGGCACTATTAGTACACTATGCATGAGGCTTGCAACTTATAAGATATAATTTACATGATGCATATGCTTTATTACTACCGTTGACAAAATTGTTTCATGTTTTCAAAATCAAAGCTCTAGCACAAATATAGCAATCGATGCTTTTCCTCTATGAGGACCATTCTTCTACTTTTCAATGTTGAGTCAGTTCACCTATTTCTCTCCACCTCAAGAAGCAAACACTTGTGTGAACTATGCATTGATTCCTACATATTTGCTTATTGCACTTATTATATTACTCTATGTTGACAATATCCATGAGATATACATGTTACAAGTTGAAAGCAACCGCTGAAACTTAATCTTCTTTTGTGTTGCTTCAATGCTTTTACTTTGAATTATTGCTTTATGAGTTAACTCTTATGCAAGACTTATTGATGCTTGTCTTGAAGTGCTATTCATGAAAAGTCTTTGCTTTATGATTCACTTGTTTACTCATGTCATATACATTGTTTTGATCGCTGCATTCACTACATATGCTTTACAAATAGTATGATCAAGATTATGATGGCATGTCACTCCAGAAATTATCTGTGTTATCATTTTACCTGCTCGGGACGAGCAGAACTAAGCTTGGGGATGCTGATACGTCTCCGACGTATCGATAATTTCTTATGTTCCATGCCACATTATTGATGTTATCTACATGTTTTATGCACACTTTATGTCATATTCGTGCATTTTCTGGAACTAACCTATTAACAAGATGCCGAAGTGCCAGTTGCTGTTTTCTGCTGTTTTTGGTTTCAGAAATCCTAGTAACGAAATATTCTCGGAATTGGACGAAATCAACGCCCAGGTCCCTATTTTTCCACGAAGCTTCCAGAAGTCCGAAGACGAAACGAAGAGGGGCCACGAGGCAGCCAGAGCATAGGGCGGCGCGGCCCCTGCCCTGGCCGCGCGGCCCTATGGTCTGGGCACCTCGTGCCGCCTCTTGACCTACCCTTCCGCCTACTTAAAGCCTCCGTGACGAAACCCCCAGAACAGAAAACCACGATACGAGAAAACATACTGAGACGCCGCCGCCGCCGATCCCATCTCGGGGGATCCAGGAGATCGCCTCCGGCACCCTGCCGGAGAGGGGATTCATCTCCCGGAGGACTCTACACCGCCATGGTCGCCTCCGGAGTGATGAGTGAGTAGTCTACCCCTGGACTATGGGTCCATAGCAGTAGCTAGATGGTTGTCTTCTCCCCATTGTGCTATCATTGTTGGATCTTGTGAGCTGCCTAACATGATCAAGATCATCTATCTGTAATTCTATATGTTGCGTTTGTTGGGATCCGATGAATAGAGAATACTTGTTATGTTGATTATCAAAGTTATATCTATGTGTTGTTTATGATCTTGCATGCTTTCCGTTACTAGTAGATGCTCTGGCCAAGTAGATGCTTGTAACTCCAAGAGGGAGTACTTATGCTCGATAGTGGGTTCATGCCTGCATTGACACCGGGACAAGGATGTAAAGTTCTAAGGTTGTGTTGTGCTGTTGCCACTAGGGATAAAACATTGATGCTATGTCTAAGGATGTAGTTGTTGATTACATTACGCACCATACTTAATGCAATTGTCTGTTGCTTTGCAACTTAATACTGGAGGGGGTTCGGATGATAACCTGAAGGTGGACTTTTTAGGCATAGATGCAGTTGGATGGCGGTCTATGTACTTTGTCGTAATGCCCAATTAAATCTCACTATAATCATCATGATATGTATGTGCATGGTCATGCTCTCTTTATTTGTCAATTGCCCAACTGTAATTTGTTCACCCAACATGTTGTTCGTCTTATGGGAGAGACACCTCTAGTGAACTGTGGACCCCGGTCCAATTCTCTTTACTGAAATACAATCTACTGCAATACTTGTTCTACTGTTTTCTGCAAACAATCATCTTCCACACAATACGGTTAATCCTTTGTTACAGCAAGCCGGTGAGATTGACAACCTCACTGTTTCGTTGGGGCAAAGTACTTTGGTTGTGTTGTGCAGGTTCCACGTTGGCGCCGGAATCTCTGGTGTTGCGCCGCACTACATCTCGCCGCCATCAACCTTCAACGTGCTTCTTGACTCCTACTGGTTCGATTAAACCTTGGTTTCTTACTGAGGGAAACTTGCCGCTGTGCGCATCACACCTTCCTCTTGGGGTTCCCAACGGACGTGCTAACCACACGCATCAGACACCTCTAGTGAACTGTGGACCCCGGTCCATTCTTTTACATCGAATACAATCTACTGCAATACTCGTTTTACTGTTCTTTGCAAACATCATCTTCCACACTATACATCTAATCCTTTGTTACAGCAAGCCGGTGAGATTGACAACCTCACTGTCACGTTGGGGCAAAGTAATTTGGTTGTGTTGTGCAGGTTCCACGTTGGCGCCGGAATCCCTGGTGTTGCGCCGCACTACACTCCGCCGCCAACAACCTTCAACGTGCTTCTTGGCTCCTACTGGTTCGATAAACCTTGGTTTCTTACTGAGGGAAAACTTGCTTCTATACGCATCACACCTTCCTCTTGGGGTTACCAACGGACGTGTGCATACACGCTATCAAGCATATTTTCTAGCGCCATTGCCGGGGAGATCAAGACACGCTGCAAGGGGAGTCTCCACCTCCAATCTCTTTACTTTGTTTTTGTCTTGCTTTACTTTTATTTACTACTTTGTTTGCTGCACTAAAACAAAACAAAAAAAATTAGTTGCTAGTTTTACTTTATTTACTATCTTGTTCTCCATATTAAAAACACAAAAAATTAGTTACTTGCATTTACTTTATCTCGTTTGCTTTATTTACTATTGCTAAAATAGGTACTCCTGAAAATACTAAGTTGTGTGACTTCACAAAAACAAATAATAATGATTTCTTATGCACACCTATTGCTCCACCTGCTACTACAGTAGAATTCTTTGAAATTAAACCTGCTTTACTGAATCTTGTCATGAGAGAGCAATTTTCTGGTATTAGTACTGATGATGCTGCTGCCCATCTTAATAATTTTGTTAAACTATGTGAAATGCAAAAGTATAAGGATGTAGATGGTGACATTATAAAATTTAAATTGTTTCCTTTCTCATTAAGAGGAAGAGCTAAAGATTGGTTGCTATCTTTGCCTAACAATAGTATTTATTCATGGACTAAATGTAAGGATGCTTTCATTGGTAGATATTAGCCTCCTGCTAAAATTATCTCTTTGAGAAGTAGCATAATGAATTTTAAGCAATTAGATACTGAGCATGTTGCACAAGCATGGGAAAGAATGAAGTCTTTGGTTAAAAACTGCCCAACCCATGGACTGACTATTTGGATGATCATCCAAACCTTTTATGCAGGATTGAATTTTTCTTCACGGAACCTATTGGATTCAGCTGCTGGAGGTACCTTTATGTCCATCACTTTGGGGGCAGCAACAAAGCTTCTTGATGATATGATGATTAATTACTCTGAATGGCACACGGAAAGAGCTCCACAAGGTAAGAAGGTAAATTCTATCGAAGAAACCTCTTCCTTGAGTGATAAGATTGATGCTATTATGTCTATGCTTGTGAGTGGTAGGACTAATGTTGATCCTAATAATGTTCCATTAGCTTCATTGGTTGCTCTAGAAGAACATGTTGATGTGAACCTCATTAAAAATAATAATTTCAACAACAATGCTTATCGGAATAATTCTAGTAACAACTATAGGCCATATCCTTATAATAATGGTAACGGTTATGGTAATTCTTATGGGAATTCTTACAACAATAATAGGAATACACCCCCTGGACTTGAAGCCATGCTCAAAGAATTTATTAGTACACAGACTGCTTTTAACAAGTCTGTTGAAGAAAAGCTTGGAAAAATTGATATACTTGCTTCTAAAGTTGATAGTCTTGCTGCTGATGTTGATCTTTTGAAATTGAAAGTTATGCCTAATATGGATAACGAAAATAAAATTGTTACTACAGCAAATGCTATTCAAGTTAGAATTAATGAGAATATAAGATTAATGGCTGAATTGCATGCTAGGTGGGAAAGAGAAGAAAATGAAAAACTAGCTAAAGAGAATAATGTAGCTAAAGTTTGGACTATTACCACCACTAGTAATGCTAATGATCCACATGTTGCTGCACCTCCTACTATCAATGGTAAAATAATTGGTGTTGGCAATGTTTCTACTCCTAATGCAAAGCGAGCAAAACTGCCTGAAACTGCTAAAACTGCTGAAACTGCCTGTGATAAAACTGCTGAAATTTATTCCAACATTGGGAACAATGATCCCATTGCTTTAGATCATAATGGTTTAGATTTTGATGATTGCCACATCTCTGAAGTTATAAAGTTCTTACAAAAACTTGCTAAAAGTCCTAACGCTAGTGCTATAAATTTGGCCTTTACAAAACATATTACAAATGCTCTCATAAAAGCTAGAGAAGAGAAACTAAAACTTGAAACTTCTATTCCTAGGAAGTTAGAAGATGTTTGGGAGTCCATCATTAAGATGAAGGTCAATGATTTTGATTGTAATGCTTTATGTGATCTTGGTGCAAGTATTTCCGTTATGCCTAAGAAAATCTATAATATGCTTGACTTGCCACCATTGAAAAATTGTCATTTGGATGTTAATCTTGCTGATAACTCTACAAAGAAACCTTTGGGGAAAGTTGATAATGTTCGCATTACTGTTAACAATAACCTTGTCCCCGTTGATTTTGTTGTCTTGGATATTGAATGCAATGCATCTTGTCCCATTATATTGGGAAGACCTTTTCTTCGAACTGTTGGTGCTACCATTGATATGAAGGAAGGTAATATTAAATATCAATTTCCTCTCAAGAAAGGTATGGAACACTTCCCTAGAAAGAGAATGAAGTTACCTTTTGATTCTATAATTAGAACAAATTATGATGTTGATGCTTCATCTCTTGATTACACTTGGTATACACTTTCTGCGCCTAGCTGAAAGGCGTTAAAGAAAAGCGCTTATGGGAGACAACCCATCATTTTACTACAGTATTTTTGTTTTATATTTGAGTCTTGCAAGTTGTTACTACTGTAGCAACCTCTCCTTATCTTAGTTTTATTGCATTGTTGTGCCAAGTAAAGTCTCTAATCGAAGGATGATACTAGATTTGGATTACTGCGCAGAAACAGATTTTCTTGCTGTCACGAATTTGGGTTGAATTCTCTGTAGGTAACTCAGAAAATTATGCCAATTTACGTGCGTGATCCTCAGATATGTACGCAACTTTCATTAGTTTTGAGTTTTCTCATTTGAGCGAGTCTGGTGCCTCTTAAAAATACGTCTTTACGGACTGTTCTGTTTTGATAGATTCTTTCTTTTATTTCACATTGCCTGTTTTGCTATGTTAGATGGATTTCTTTGTTCCATTAACTTTCAGTAGCTTTGTGCAATGTCCAGAAGTGTTAAGAATGATTGTGTCACCTCTGAACATGTGAAATTTTTGGTTATGCACTAACCCTCTAATGAGTTTGTTTTAAGTTTGGTGTGGAGGAAGTTTTCAAGGATCAAGAGAGGAGGATGATACAATATGATCAAGGAGAGTGAAAGCTCTAAGCTCGGGGATGCCCCGGTGGTTCACCCCTGCATATTTCAAGAAGACTCAAGCGTCTAAGCTTGGGGATGCCCAAGGCATCCCCTTCTTCATCGACAACATTATCAGGTTCCTCTAGTGAAACTATATTTTTATTCCATCACATCTTATGTGCTTTACTTGGAGCGTCTGTATGTTTTTGTTTTTTGTTTTGTTTGAATAAAGTTGGATCCTAGCATTCATTGTGTGGGAGAGAGACACGCTCCGCTATTGCATATGGACACATATGTCCTTAGCTTTACTCATAATGTTCATGGCAAAGGTTGAAACTGCTTCGTTAATTGTTATATGTTTGGAAACGGGAAATGATGCATGTGGTAGTATACAATGAAATACTTGTAGGTCATTGAGCTTTGATAACTTGATTCTTTGCAAACGTTTTGAGGTAATTAGATGGTAAGACTTGCTGGATAAATAAGTTAAAATTAGTAGTGGATTGTTGTCTTTAAGCTTGTGCCGTACTACAAACTCTACTTAAATAGTTGAAGGTGTAGTTGGACTTGATAGCTTTCCATGTCAAAGAGTTCATCGTAATAACTAAGTTGCGCTGAAGGTCGAGGGAGCTAGCGGGGCACTTCTGCCGCCGTGAACGGCCCTCCTTGGAGTAAATTTTAATCATGCTCTTAATGTTGAACCTGCTAGTTGTTTGCAATAAGCTTGTGAGTTCTTTTTGACTAATGTTAAGCTGCGGTTTTTGGCACTTCCACCATCCAAATTTGCTAGCCTCTTCGGTACTGTGCATTGCCTTTTGCTCACATTGAGAATTGCGCATACTTCGCCAGTACATCCAAACCCGTGGGAGGACTTTCTCTTGTTCTCCTACACATAAGCCCATACATTTCCTCAAAACAGCCACCATACCTACCTACCACAGCATTTCCATAGTTGTTCCGAGATATATTGCCATGCAACTTCCATTTTACATTACATGACTTGTTGTCATTTATCATTTATACATTGCTTTGCATGATTCTATACAGCTGATGTGTGGTTTACCCATGTTACGCTAGATCATTGCACATCCTGCTACACTGGCAAAGGCATACAGTTTCATACATCATGTTTTATTCATTATGAGTTATTTGTACCAAAAAGTGTGTTGTCATATTAGGATGTTGCCCCTAAAAGTGAAAAGAGCCATGGAGGCCATCAAAAAGAGAAAAAGAAAAGAAAGAAAAAAAGAAAAAAAAGAAAAAAAAGGAAGAAAGAAAAAGAAAAGAGAAAGAAAAAAAAAGAGAATAAAGAAAAAGGGGGCAGCATTACTATCTTTTATCCACACTTGTGCTCATGTTTTAGCACTTGCACTATTCATAGTCATCATTTGTGCTCATTTTTAGCACCTATACTTCATATGAGAGAGTTTTCATGTTTTACTAGTATAACTATGTGGGGAATTTACACTATAGAACTTGGGTTGTATATTCCAATGATGAGCTACCTCAAAAGTGCTCTAGGTCTTCGTGAGCAACCAAGTTGGATGCACCCCCACTAGTTCCATTGGAGAGCTTTCATACACATATAGCTCTATGTGCATCCGTTGCATGGCAATTACTACTCCTTGCATAGCTTCGATCATAAGACTTCCTCTTGTCTAATGGTCACTTATAGCTTTGTAAGACTTTCTTCCATTTGGCCTTCCAAACCCCCATTAACGTTCTTCATGCCATAACATCCTGGTGCTAATACCAAATGCTTGCGCTCACCGGTTGAGTAGACTTCGAAACAGTTGATTCATGACGTTCATGTTTATGTTTACTTGACTGAATCCTTCTTGTGTTGTGAAAATTTACTTGATGCTTGGAATGAAGGATAGAACTTCTACGCTGAATACTTAACACATCTTTAATAAACTTTGTACGGTTTCATGTCTTTAAAGCAATAGTTCATGAAAACTTCTAGCTTGTTTAACTCTTGCATTATCATCTCTTATATCAATTATAGATATTTTCTTTGAATAATTTGATCTCAGCTCATGTGCTTTACAATAGTATTGATCAAGATTACGTTGGTAGCGTTGTCACTTAAGAAATTATCTTTGTTATCGTTTACCTACTCGGGACGAGTAGGAACTAAGCTTGGGGATGCTTGATACGTCTCAAACGTATCTATAATTTCTTATGTTCCATGCTACTTTTATGATGATACTCACATGTTTTATACACATTATATGTCATTATTATGCATTTTTTGGCACTAACCTATTAACGAGATGCCGAAGAGCCAGTTGCTGTTTTCTGCTGTTTTTGGTTTCAGAAATCCTAGTAAGGAAATATTCTCGGAATTGGATGAAATCAACGCCCATGATCTTATTTTTCCACGAAGCTTCTAGAACACCGAAAGGGAAACGAAGTGGGGCGACAAGGCGGCGACACGCCAGGGCGGCGCGGCCTGGGCCCTGGCCGCGCGGCCCTGTGGTGTGGGCCCCTCGTGGCGCCCCCTGACCTACCTCTTCGCCTACTTAAGCCTTCATCGAAGATAGTTCAAGTACCGAGAGCCACGATACGGAAAACCTTCCAGAGACGCCGCCGCCGCCAATCCCATCTCGGGGGATTCAGGAGATCGCCTCCGGCACCCTGCCGGAGAGGGGAATCATCTCCCGGAGGACTCTACACCGCCATGGTCACCTCCGGATTGATGTGTGAGTAGTTCACCCATGGACTATGGGTCCATAGCAGTAGCTAGATGGTCGTCTTCTCCTCATTGTGCTATCATTGTTGGATCTTGTGAGCTGCCTAACATGATCAAGATCATCTATCTGTAAAGCTACATGTGCGTTTGTTGGGATCTGATGAATAATGAATACTATGCTATGTTGATTATCAATCTATCTATGTGTTGTTTATGATCTTGCATGCTCTCCATTGCTAGTAGAGGCTCTGGCCAAGTCATTGCTTGTAACTCCAAGAGGGAGTACTTATGCTCGATAGTGGGTTCATGCCTCCATTAAATCTGGGGGAGTGACAACAACCTCTAAGGTTGTGGATGTGCTGTTGCCACTAGGGATAAAACATCAATTCTATATCTAAGGATGTATTTGTTGATTACATTACACACCATACTTAATGCAATTGTCTGTTGTTTGCAACTTAATACTGGAAGGGGTTCGGATGATAACCTGAAGGTGGACTTTTTAGGCATAGATGCATGCTGGATAGCGGTCTATGTACTTTGTCGTAATGCCCAATTAAATCTCACACTACTCATCATAACATGTATGTGCATTGTTATGCTCTCTTTATTTGTCAATTGCCAACTGTAATTTGTTCACCCAACATGCTATATATCTTATGGGAGAGACACCACTAGTGAACTGTGGACCCCGGTCCATTCTTTTACATCAAATACAATCAACTGCAATACTCGTTTTACTGTTCTCTGCAAACAATCATCATCCACACTATACATCTAATCCTTTGTTACAGCAAGCCGGTGAGATTGACAACCTCACTGTCACGTTGGGGCAAAGTAATTTGGTTGTGTTGTGCAGGTTCCACGTTGGCGCCGGAATCCCTGGTGTTGCGTCGCACTACACTCCGCCGCCATCAACCTTCAACGTGCTTCTTGGATCCTACTGGTTCGATAACCTTGGTTTCTTACTGAGGGAAAACTTGCTTCTATACGCATCACACCTTCCTCTTGGGGTTCCCAACGGACGTGTGCATACACGCTATCAGTTACCCGATAACTTCAAAAAGTTCGACGGCCTTCAAGATCCAGAGGATTGGCTAATCGATTACCTCGAGACGGTGAAGCTGATAGGAGGAACCAGAGCAACAGCCATGCAGAGCATCCAAGTACACCTGAGTGGAGCCGCAAGGTCTTGGATAAAGAAGCTTCCCCCGGGTTCCATCGACAGCTGGGACAGTTTCGAGGATGTGTTTGTCAAGAATTTCCGATCAACCTGCAAAAAGCCTGCGACACTTGAGGAATTGAGATCATGTCGACAAAATCATGATGAGTCAATGAGGAAATACATCCAAAGGTGGAACATCATCAAAAACTCGGCAGAAAACATATCTGACGAGAGAGCGATAGATGCGTTTGTAGCAGGAGTTCGACGAGGAGATTTTGTAGAGGACTTGGGCAGAACCAACCCAAGGACAGTATCAGCATTAATGGAAATAGCAAACAGATGGGCAGATGGCGAGGATGATGTGCATAATAAATGACACAGGTCACCAGAGGAGGACCGCAGTCGAAATTTTCAAAATAGACGACGATTTTCTCGACAATTTTCGAGTTACGATGCACCTGGCCAAATCTCGGCTGGATTTCGAGCAAGCGCTGGAGGAAACAATAGAGATGACTATCAAAGGAGCAACGAGCAGCGAGGCGACAATAGAGATGACTCCCGAAATAATAGGCCAAATAATGGGCCTAGATTCCAGAGACCTTTCGTGTCCCCTGAGGAGATGATGAAAGGACCATGCCAGATGCACTTTTATCTCGACAGCAATGGAAAGAGACAGTCAGGACACCTGCAAAAGGATTGTCGAAATTTTTAGGCAATGTTAAGGTGGGCAGGACACGCCAATACCCAGGCGACAAATATAAACCCGCAAGGGCCCAGGAGTGAGATTCACTTGCCACCTCCTCCCGCAATTACGGACGAAAATCGACATCAGCTCAGAATAGCGGCAGCACCAGCACCACCACCTTACATTGATCCCAATTCCAATGGGGCGGTCTCGATGATTCAGAAAGGCAGACCATCCAATAGAGCTCAGAAAGTAATCTCGCGACAGGTGTTCATGGCAGAGAAGATGCCTCCACCAACAGTCGAGTACCTCAATTGGTCAGGGCAAGACATTGGCTTCACAATAGCGGACCATCCGCAGCAAGTCCCTCGACCAGGGCAGTCAGCACTTATCTTGCCAGCAGTAATCGCGGGATTCGACGTGTCGCGAGTATTCATAGATGGAGGCAGCAGCTTAAACCTTATGTATGCAGATACACTAAGGAAGATGAACATATCTCTAGCAAATCTAAAACCAACCGATACGCGTTTTCATGGAATCACGCCGGAGAAGCCAAGTTATCCGTTGGGGAAGATCAATCTCGACGTTCAGTTTGGGACCCGAGAAAATTACAGGATAGAGAGGCTGGAGTTTGAAGTCGTAGATTTCCCATCACAGTACCACGCCTTGTTGGGGCGCCCAACATATGCTAGGTTTATGGCGGTACCACATCATACATACTTGTTGTGGAGGTTACCTGGACCAAAAGGACCAATTACAGTCAAAGGAAGTTTTGCGCTAGCCGATAAATGCGACAAGGATTTTCATCGACTGTCAGAAACTTTCGGGATGCAGGCAGAATACATGGAGTCAAAGCTTACGACCGATTACGACGTATTGCCAGATGTAGGGAGGCCTAATAAGGAATCGACTTTTAACACTGCAAAGGATTCCAAGGAAGTGCAGATCCACCCGACAGATCCGAAGAAGACGACGTCTATCGCGACAAATATGGACCTCGCATAGGAAAGCGCGCTCGTCGAGTTCCTCCGTGAGCACTGGAAATTCTTCGCATGGTGTCCAGCTGACATGCCAGGAGTACCCGGGGAACTTGCCGAGCACCACCTAAACTTGGATCCATTAGCGAGACCAATAAAACAACCTTTGCGACGTTTTTCGGAGCCAAACCGCAAAGCTATGTTATCAGAAATCGATCGACTGAGAGAAGCTGGTTTCATCAAGGAGCTGCATACAGAGGCCACGTGGGTCGCAAACCCATTATTGGTTCCGAAGAAAAACACTAAAGTCCTTCGCATGTGTGTCGACTTTACGTGTCTTAACAAACACTGTCCAAAGGATCACTTTCCCCTCCCGAGGATCGATCAAATTATCGACTCCACGGCAGGATGTGAACGTCTTTCCTTCCTGGATGCTTACTCTAGTTATAACCAGATCAGATTGAAAGAAGAAGACGAGGTCAAAACAGCGTTCATCACACCTTATGGCGTGTTTTGCTATCGAACAATGCCCTTCGGTTTGAAAAACGCGGGAGCAACATATCAGCGGATGATGCAGAAGTGCCTAGCAACACAGATCGGGAAAACGTACAAGTATACATCGACGACGTCGTCATAACATCAAAAAAGGGGGACACACTAATCGAGGACTTGAAGGAAACTTTCAACAATCTCGATAAGTTCTGTCTCAAACTGAACCCGACAAAATGTTCTTTCGGCGTTCCTGCAGGGGAACTTCTCGGGTTCTTAGTTTCAGCAAGAGGGATTGAAGCAAATCCCGAAAAAATCCAGGCCATCGTAACGATGAGAAAGCCAACAAAGTTGAAAGAAATACAGCAGCTAACCGGGCGAGTCGCAGCTTTAAGCAGATTCGTCGCCAGATTGGGTGAAAAGGCGTTACCGTTTTACGCCTTAATCAAACAAGGATAGAAGTTCCAGTGGAACGCAGAGGCAGATAGAGCCTTCGTGGACCTTAAGCGCATAATCTCGACACCACCAATCTTTGTGGCGCCCAAAGAGAAGGAACCCCTCTTACTATATATTGCGGCTACACCCCAAGTGGCCAGCACGGCTCTTGTCGTCGAAAGAGAAGAAGAAGGAAAACTTCATGGAGTGCAAAGGCCGGTATATTTCACCAGTGAAGTTTTATCGCCTTCAAAACAGAGGTACCCTCAGTATCAAAAGCTAGCATATGGAGTGTTTACAACCACAAGAAAATTGCGGCACTATTTTTCGGCACACCCGATAATAGTGGTCAATGAGGCAATCCAGAAGCTACGGGTCGTGTCTCCCTTTGGGGAATAGAGCTTCCCCTCGGGACATCACGTATGAAAAAAGAAAGGCAATAAAGTCGCAGATTCTACCAGATTTCATCGCAGAGTGGATGGAGTTACAAAATACAGGACCACCGGATTTATCGAGAACTTGGACTATGAACTTCGACGGGTCCAAGAGATTAGAAGGAGCTGGAGCAGGCGTGATACTAATATCACCTGAGGGCGACAAGCTGAAGTACGTCTTGAGGATGACGTTCCCAAACACGTCTAACAATGAGGCAGAATACGAAGCTCTTATACACGGGATGAAGATGGCGAAAGCTTGTGGTGCAACTCGACTAAAAATCTTTGGCGACTCACAATTGGTGGCTCAGCAAGTCATGAACCAATCTGATGCAGTCAATGATAGCATGGTGGCATACAAAGAAGTGTACAACGAGCTCGATAAATTATTCGATGGATGTGAGGTAAATCATATCAGCAGGCTGAGCAATGATGAAGTCGATGTTCTCGCAAACATCGGGTCGCAATGTCTCGCAATTCCACCAGGAGTATTTTGGGAGGAGATAGCTGAGAGATCCACGAAGTCGCAGAAACCAAAGAAGAAAGAGAAGGAGAAGAAACCCTCGTGGGATATAAAAGAAGTATCAGAAGAAGAAGAGGAACAGGACTTGGTCATGATGGTGCAGATACCTTGGATGCAGGTATACATATCATACATCCTAAGGCGAGAGATACCCGACGATCCAGTGGAAGCAAGGCGAGTTATTAGGCGATCTAAAGCCTTTACTGTGGTCAAAGGGGAATTATACAAACGAAGTATTTCGGGAGTACTACAAAGGTGCGTTACACCCGAAGAAGGAAGGATGATTTTGAAGGATGTACACGAAGGAATCTGCGGCCACCACGCAAGCAGTCGAGCTATTGCAGCCAAGGTTTTCAGAGCAGGGTTTTATTGGCTAACAACAATCGAAGACGCAAAAGAGATAGTTCGTACTTGTGACGCGTGCCAGAGATTTGCCGCGAAACCTCATTCTCCAGCAGCAGAACTGATGCCAATTCCATTGTCCTGGCCCTTTGCTCAGTGGGGTCTTGACATGGTGGGAAAACTACACAAAGCTTCGCCAGGAGGATACGAGTACATGCTCGTCGCTGTCGACAAATTTACAAAGTGGATAGAAGCGAAGCCGATAAATTCACCAGACGGAGCGTCTGCCATCAAATTCGTGAAAAGCATCGTCTTCAGGTTTGGAGTGCCTAATAGCATCGTCACGGACAATGGTAGCAACTTCACATCCAAGGAATTCAAGGCATATTGTGCAGAGGTAGGCATCAAACTACACTTTGCATCAGTTGCGCACCCACAAACCAATGGTCAAGTGGAAAAGGCCAACGGCATTATTTGCAACGGGATCAAGAAGCGATTGCTAGCACCACTGGAAAAAGCTCGACATACTTGGCCTGAGGAGTTGCCGAGTGTATTGTGGAGTATTCGAACAACACCAAATACGGCGACACAGGAAACTCCGTTTTTTCTGGTCCATGGAGCCGAGGAAGTATTGCCAATAGAGATAGAGCATGACTCCCCAAGAGTTATGGAGTATAATGAAGAAGTATCTAGGAAGGCATTGGAAGATGATGTCGATGCATTGGATGAGGCCAGAGACGAAGTACTGTCGCGGGTCACCAAGTATCAGCAAGACTTGAAAAACTATCATAGTCGACGTTTGAGACCAAGGTCCTTTCAGGTGGGAGATTTAGTTCTACGACTCAATCAACAAAGTACTGAAAAACTCGAGTCACCATGGCTCGGTCCTTACATCGTCACAGAAGTCATCGAAGGAGGAGCATACAGAATCAAGGATAAGAAGTCAGGGGTTCCCGAGAAAAACCCCTGGAACGTGGCACAGCTAAGGCATTTTTACGCTTAGTGTCGAAATATAGTCCTTGTAAAAATACAATGTACTGAAACACCCGCGAGTTTTTAGACGCACTCTTTTCCTTTTTCGGGGCACCGAGTGGGGCCGGAAAAGGTTTTTGATGAGGCGGGCTCGCGGTGCTGCAATATAATAAAGATAGTCGAGATATATATTTTTCTTCGATAGGCCCGGGGGCTTGTGCTCACGACTTGCAATATATATTCCCGAAAATATTTTGCCTTGGTGCGAAAACACCTCGCAAAGTAAACAAAGATACAAAATAGTAATCAACAACAAGGCACGGGGGCTCGTACCCGCAAATATAGCATATTCAATATAATTTAGTTGCTTTGGTTCAAAACCTCGCACATACAATAAAGAAATTCACTACCAAGGCACTCGGGGGCTTGACGAGGAAAAATAAAAACATTTGTTGGTTTTACAATATAGAACGTGTTTACAACATACAAGAGACAATTCCTGAGAAAACTCAACGAGTTCAGAGGAAAAGAAAAATCAATTATGGCCTAGTATATTATCTATGGTCATCCGATTTACAGTACGAGTACTGTGTTCAGCATAGCTGCCCTTCACGAAGAACTCAGCGTCCATCCGAAGAAGCTCATCCATCATATCTTCTGCTACAGGGGTCACATGATCGTCGATTTTGCCAACATCCCTTTTCCTTTTCGCCATCTTGGCCAGGCACTTGGTAACAATTTGGCTCATGTCAAACTTGGGATGACAGATTTTGATCATCATCATAGCAAACCTGGCGCCAGCAGAAAGTTGCGCCCAAACAAATCCATGGATTTGAGGAGCATCTCGAAATTTCTCCATCAAACCAAGAAGAGTATCGGGTGCCTCGTTCCGAGGAAACATCGTCTTGTAAACCAGAGACAATGTTCTAGTGCAGAAATCCAAGAACTCGCGAACTTGACAGGCGCGGTCTTGAAACCTGACAATTTGTCGGGTCCGCTCTGGAGTGGCCCAGAATAGAGAACCATACTCAAGAGAAAGGTTAACGAAAAGGTTTGTCCTTGTGTTTACCCTCTCTTCTTCGACAGCAGCATCGAGAAAGGAACCTATTTGGAGACGGCACAGGAATTTCAAAAACAAACGAGGATACAGCAAGAAGACTGTAATATCCCACGTTTAGAGGCAAGAAAAAGATAGAACACTAGAGTGTGCATTGCATTCATGCATAGAAAATCCGGGAAAATTTCACGCGTTTATTTAAAGCACATAGAGATCGAGGTTTCTCTCACAAGTCAATGGAATGGATTTAGCTCCTCTGACGTGAGTGCGATAAATTTTGGCATGACCTTTATTGAACTATTTGGATTTGGGGAAAACAAGTTTGAACTCATTTCAAATATGGATAATAGAGATTCAAATATGAATAATAAACATTCAAATAAGAATTTGAATTTCCCAATAATCATATCACATAAAGTAAATGAGATCAAATACAATTTAAATATTCAAAATAAATAACTGAATTGAACTTATTTACAACCTTTATCATCCTATATTTACAAGTCTCTTAAAGAGAAATAAAATTCTAAGTTACTAAAAGAAATTGTATTACAAAAGAATATAAAAAGAATTCCTAAATGAAATCTTGATCTTCCCAATCTTCCAATATTTTTCTTTTCCTGCAACAAGAGATACAAAACAAGTAGAAGAAAGATAATTTTGGTTAGTGCTTACTCTCAGGTTTTGGCATAGAGTTGCTATGCTAAACTCATCATTGAGTAGATAGTTTGGGGCCAGATCTGTAGTATTTGTTCTTATCTTAAAATTTTGGCCTCAGACTCATGCATCATGGGCAGGGTCAAGTTAACACTTGGCAACATCAAGAATAATTCCCAATTCCAGATAATGCCGACTCAGTTGAGCTGATCCACAGCTACAAATATCTTCATTTGGAAACTTGTACCAGGTCTTGCACCACGCAAGCAAGCAAGTAGCACAGTCACAGATGCATGCTATGTGTTGTCCCACGTACAGAGCACATAGGCAGTAGTACAAAACCAAACACAGCCTCAGGTCACCACTAAAAGAGGCATTCCCTGGAACACACAGCTCCTTAGCACATTGGTTCATCGACCAGATCAAGAAAACATGCAACAATAGCTGTTTTTCATCCAGGCCATCAAACCATCTTAGGAAATATCCCATTTCATCCAACCAAGAATCAGCATAGTGGTATTCTAGAACAAGATCAAGCAGGAGCGAGGAGGAGGTGCAGTCAAACAAGCAGTAGATCAAGTTTCTCAACACCAACTACATCACTTTGCTACAACAGGTTAATCCATTGATTTAACATAAGCATCTCGGCATACTAGTTTGCACAACTAGGATCAAGGAAAATAAAGAGAAGAATACACAACCCTCCATTTATCAACCCTTCAATTAGACTCTGTCTAGGAGGATTTGAGAAATGGATATCTCCCAGATCTGCATAGAAGTGCTATGCCATACTCATCACAGAGAAGAAAAGTCAAGTTTTAGTATCCATCCTTATCAAAGAGTTGTGCCTCGGCTTCTACATCACAGGCAGGGGCAAGAGATCAAACACAAGCATCTGTTCTTATCAAGATTTAAGCCTCAGCCTTTGCATCATCGGCTAAAGCAAGCATGTATCTGTCCATTAAAAGTCACTCAAGCAACATCAGTAGCTTGGGTTGGACATTTGGCTTCATCTGATCATACAACTATGATCAATGCCTATTTCTCTACTCTACATAAGCACCTACAACACAAGATTCTAATCCAACATATCTATATTATGTGCACACTCATTTGAGGCATGATACGTCTCCGACGTATCGATAATTTCTTATGTTCCATGCCACATTATTGATGTTATCTACATGTTTTATGCACACTTTATGTCATATTCGTGCATTTTCTGGAACTAACCTATTAACAAGATGCCGAAGTGCCGACTTGTCGTTTTCTTGCTGTTTTTGGTTTCAGAAATCCTAGTAACGAAATATTCTCGGAATTGGACGAAATCAACGCCCTGTGGGCCTATTTTTCCACGAAGCTTCCGTAAGTCCGAAGAGGAGACGAAGTGGGGCCACGAGGGCCACACCCTAGGCGGCGCGGCCCCCCTTGGCCGCGCGGCCCTGTGGTGTGGGGCCCTCGTGCCGCCTCTTGACCTACCCTTCCGCCTACTTAAAGCCTCCGTGACGAAACCCCCGCATCGAGAGCCACGATACGGAAAACCTTCCGCAGACGCCGCCGCCGCCGATCCCATCTCGGGGATCCAGAGATCGCCTCCGGCACCCTGCCGGAGAGGGGAATCATCTCCCGGAGGACTCTACACCGCCATGGTCGCCTCCGGAGTGATGAGTGAGTAGTCTACCCCTGGACTATGGGTCCATAGCAGTAGCTAGATGGTTGTCTTCTCCCCATTGTGCTTTCATTGTTGGATCTTGTGAGCTGCCTAACATGATCAAGATCATCTATCTGTAATTCTATATGTTGCGTTTGTTGGGATCCGATGAATAGAGAATACTTGTTATGTTGATTATCAAAGTTATATCTACGTGTTGTTTATGATCTTGCATGCTTTCCGTTACTAGTAGATGCTCTGGCCAAGTAGATGCTTGTAACTCCAAGAGGGAGTACTTATGCTCGATAGTGGGTTCATGCCTGCATTGACACCTGGGACAAAGGATGTAAAGTTCTAAGGTTGTGTTGTGATGTTGCCACTAGGGATAAAACATTGATGCTATGTCTAAGGATGTAGTTGTTGATTACATTACGCACCATACTTAATGCAATTGTCTGTTGCTTTGCAACTTAATACCGGAGGGGTTCGGATGATAACCGAAGGTGGACTTTTTAGGCATAGATGCTTGGATGGCGGTCTATGTACTTTGTCGTAATGCCCAATTAAATCTCACTATACTCATCATGATATGTATGTGCATTGTCATGCTCTCTTTATTTGTCAATTGCCCAACTGTAATTTGTTCACCCAACATGCTGTTCGTCTTATGGGAGAGACACCTCTAGTGAACTGTGGACCCCGGTCCAATTCTCTTTACTGAAATACAATCTACTGCAATACTTGTTCTACTGTTTTCTGCAAACAATCATCTTCCACACAATACGGTTAATCCTTTGTTACAGCAAGCCGGTGAGATTGACAACCTCACTGTTTCGTTGGGGCAAAGTACTTTGGTTGTGTTGTGCAGGTTCCACGTTGGCGCCGGAATCCCTGGTGTTGCGCCGCACTACATCCCGCCGCCATCAACCTTCAACGTGCTTCTTGACTCCTACTGGTCCGATTAAACCTTGGTTTCTTACTGAGGGAAACTTGCCGCTGTGCGCATCACACCTTCCTCTTGGGGTTCCCAACGGACGTGCCAACCACACGCATCAAGCAAATTTCTGGCGCCGTTGCCAGGGAGATCAAGACACGCTGCAAGGGGAGTCACCACTTCTCAATCTCTTTACTTTGTTTTTGTCTTGCTTTATTTTATTTACTACTTTGTTTGCTGCACTAAATCAAAATACAAAAAAAATTAGTTGCTAGTTTTACTTTATCTGCTATCTTGTTTGCTATATCAAAAACACAAAAAAATTAGTTTACTTGCATTTACTTTATCTAGTTTGCTTTATTTATTACTGCTAAAATGAGTAATCCTGAAGTTGAAGTTCGTTCGTTCAAGCAACAAGGGGGAGAATGTTTAAGAGATGCTTGGTATAGAATTATTAATGCCCACAATAGGTGCACTAGGAAACACTCCACCACTATTTTACTCAGGAATTTTTATGTTGGTATCTCTAGCTGGAATAGGCATGTTCTTGATTGTCTCGTAGGAGGTAACTTTTTAAGTACCCCTGCATTAGAAGCTAGCTGCATTATTGAGAGTCTATTTGGAATACCCCCTGTTGATAAAGTTAAAACTGAAATCTCTCTTGAAGATGTTATGAAAAAATTGGAAACCTTAGAGAAAATTTTTCCAAGTATTGAAACTAAAATGGGAATGTTACTTGATAAAACTGATGAACTTGATAAATCCTTAGTAGGAATTGATGAAAGAATTAGTGTCCTAGGAACTTGTGTTGTTCATGATGATCAAATTAATAGGATTAACGAACTCGAAAAAGCTATGGGAACCTTGAGTTCAACATTTTCTTCTCTTAAATATAAGGAGAAAGCTTATGTGGGTAAGGAGCAAAAGTTTATGTATGTCTCTAAAGTGCCTAAACCAAAGAAATATTACTATAGGCCTAAAATTGATAAAGCCCTTAGTCCCACCACGGATGGGGGAGCTTGTGATAACGTTGCACCACCCTTTGATAATACTTGATACACACTTTCTGCGCCTAGCTGAAAGGCGTTAAAGAAAAGCGCTTATGGGAGACAACCCATGTTTTTTTACCTACAATACTTTGTTTTTATTTTGTGTCTTGGAAGTTGTTTACTACTGTAGCAACCTCTCCTTATCTTAGTTTTGTGTTTTGTTGTGCCAAGTTAAGCCGTTGATAGAAAAGTAAGTACTAGATTTGGATTACTGCGCAGTTCCAGATTTCTTTGCTGTCACGAATCTGGGTCCACCTCTCTGTAGGTAACTCAGAAAATTATGCCAATTTACGTGCATGATCCTCAGATATGTACGCAACTTTCATTCAATTTGAGCATTTTCATTTGAGCAAGTCTGGTGCCATTTTAAAATTCGTCAATACGAACTGTTCTGTTTTGACAGATTCTGCCTTTTATTTCGCATTGCCTCTTTCGCTATGTTGGATGAATTTCTTTGATCCACTAATGTCCAGTAGCATTATGCAATGTCCAGAAGTGTTAAGAATGATTGTGTCACCTCTGAATATGTCAATTTATATTGTGCACTAACCCTCTAATGAGTTGTTTCGAGTTTGGTGTGGAGGAAGTTTTCAAGGATCAAGAGAGGAGTATGATGCAAACATGATCAAGGAGAGTGAAAGCTCTAAGCTTGGGGATGCCCCGGTGGTTCACCCCTGCATATATCAAGAAGACTCAAGCGTCTAAGCTTGGGGATGCCCAAGGCATCCCCTTCTTCATCGACAACATTATCAGGTTCCTCCCCTGAAACTATATTTTTATTCCATCACATCTTATGTGCTTTTTCTTGGAGCGTCGGTTTGTTTTTGTTTTTTGTTTTGTTTGAATAAAATGGATCCTAGCATTCACTTTATGGGAGAGAGACACGCTCCGCTGTAGCATATGGACAAGTATGTCCTTGGTTTCTACTCATAGTATTCATGGCGAAGTTTCTCCTTCGTTAAATTGTTATATGGTTGGAATTGGAAAATGATACATGTAGTAATTGCTATAAATGTCTTGGGTAATGTGATACTTGGCAATTGTTGTGCTCATGATTAAGCTCTTGCATCATATGCTTTGCACCCATTAATGAAGAAATACATAGAGCATGCTAAAATTTGGTTTGCATATTTGGTTTCTCTATGGTCTAGATAATTTCTAGTATTGAGTTTGAACAACAAGGAAGACGATGTAGATTCTTATAATGTTTTCAATATGTCTTTTATGTGAGTTTTGCTGCATCGGTTCATCCTTGTGTTTGTTTCAAATAAACCTTGCTAGCCTAAACCTTGTATCGAGAGGGAATACTTCTCATGCATCCAAAATACTTGAGCCAACCACTATGCCATTTGTGTCCACCATACCTACCTACTACATGGTATTTCTCCGCCATTCTAAAGTAAATTGCTTGAGTGCTACCTTTAAAATTCCATTCTTCACCTTTGCAATATATAGCTCATGGGACAAATAGCTTAAAAACTATTGTGGTATTGAATATGTAATTATGCACTTTATCTCTTATTAAGTTGCTTGTTGTGCGATAACCATGTTCACTGGGGACGCCATCAACTATTCATTGTTGAATTTCATGTGAGTTGCTATGCATGCCCGTCTTGTCTGAAGTAAGAGAGATCTACCACCTTATGGTTAAGCATGCATATGTTAGAGAAGAACATTGGGCCGCTAACTAAAGCCATGATCCATGGTGGAAGTTTCAGTTTTGGACATATATCCTCAATCTCAAATGAGAAAATTATTAATTGTTGTTACATGCTTATGCATAAAAGAGGAGTCCATTATCTGTTGTCTATGTTGTCCCGGTATGGATGTCTAAGTTGAAGAATAATCAATAGCGAGAAATCCAATGCGAGCTTTCTCCTTAGACCTTTGTACAAAGCGGCATAGAGGTACCCCTTTGTGACACTTGGTAAAAACAAGGCATTGTGATGATCCGGTAGTCCAAGCTAATTAGGACAAGGTGCGGGCACTATTAGTACACTATGCATGAGGCTTGCAACTTATAAGATATAATTTACATGATGCATATGCTTTATTACTACCGTTGACAAAATTGTTTCATGTTTTCAAAATCAAAGCTCTAGCACAAATATAGCAATCAATGCTTTTCCTCTATGAGAACCATTCTTTTACTTTCAATGTTGAGTCAGTTCACCTATTTCTCTCTACCTCAAGAAGCAAACACTTGTGTGAACTATGCATTGATTCCTACATACTTGCTTATTGCACTTATTATATTACTCTATGTTGACAATATCCATGAGATATACATGTTACAAGTTGAAAGCAACCGCTGAAACTTAATCTTCTTTTGTGTTGCTTCAATGCTTTTACTTTGAATTATTGCTTTATGAGTTAACTCTTATGCAAGACTTATTGATGCTTGTCTTGAAGTGCTATTCATGAAAAGTCTTTGCTTTATGATTCACTTGTTTACTCATGTCATATACATTGTTTTGATCTCTGCATTCACTACATATGCTTTACAAATAGTATGATCAAGATTATGATGGCATGTCACTCCAGAAATTATCTGTGTTATCGTTTTACCTGCTCGGGACGAGCAGAACTAAGCTTGGGGATGCTGATACGTCTCCGACGTATCGATAATTTCTTATGTTCCATGCCACATTATTGATGTTATCTACATGTTTTATGCACACTTTATGTCATATTCGTGCATTTTCTGGAACTAACCTATTAACAAGATGCCGAAGTGCCAGTTGCTGTTTTCTGCTGTTTTTGGTTTCAGAAATCCTAGTAACGAAATATTCTCGGAATTGGACGAAATCAACGCCCAGGGGCCTATTTTTCCACGAAGCTTCCAGAAGTCCGAAGAGGAGACGAAGTGGGGCCACGAGGGGGCCACACCCTAGGGCGGCGCGGCCCCCCCCCTTGGCCGCGCGGCCCTGTGGTGTGGGGCCCTCGTGCCGCCTCTTGACCTACCCTTCCGCCTACTTAAAGCCTCCGTGACGAAACCCCCAGTACCGAGAGCCACGATACGGAAAACCTTCCAGAGACGCCGCCGTCGCCGATCCCATCTCGGGGGATCCAGGAGATCGCCTCCGGCACCCTGCCGGAGAGGGGAATCATCTCCCGGAGGACTCTACACCGCCATGGTCGCCTCCGGAGTGATGAGTGAGTAGTCTACCCCTGGACTATGGGTCCATAGCAGTAGCTAGATGGTTGTCTTCTCCCCATTGTGCTTTCATTGTTGGATCTTGTGAGCTGCCTAACATGATCAAGATCATCTATCTGTAATTCTATATGTTGCGTTTGTTGGGATCCGATGAATAGAGAATACTTGTTATGTTGATTATCAAAGTTATATCTACGTGTTGTTTATGATCTTGCATGCTTTCCGTTACTAGTAGATGCTCTGGCCAAGTAGATGCTTGTAACTCCAAGAGGGAGTACTTATGCTCGATAGTGGGTTCATGCCTGCATTGACACCGGGACAAAGGATGTAAAGTTCTAAGGTTGTGTTGTGCTGTTGCCACTAGGGATAAAACATTGATGCTATGTCTAAGGATGTAGTTGTTGATTACATTACGCACCATACTTAATGCAATTGTCTATTGCTTTGCAACTTAATACTGGAGGGGGTTCGGATGATAACCTGAAGGTGGACTTTTTAGGCATAGATGCAGTTGGATGGCGGTCTATGTACTTTGTCGTAATGCCCAATTAAATCTCACTATACTCATCATGATATGTATGTGCATTGTCATGCTCTCTTTATTTGTCAATTGCCCAACTGTAATTTGTTCACCCAACATGCTGTTCGTCTTATGGGAGAGACACCTCTAGTGAACTGTGGACCCCGGTCCAATTCTCTTTACTGAAATACAATCTCATCGCAATACTTGTTCTACTGTTTTCTGCAAACAATCATCTTCCACACAATACGGTTAATCCTTTGTTACAGCAAGCCGGTGAGATTGACAACCTCACTGTTTCGTTGGGGCAAAGTACTTTGGTTGTGTTGTGCAGGTTCCACGTTGGCGCCGGAATCCCTGGTGTTGCGCCGCACTACATCCCGCCGCCATCAACCTTCAACGTGCTTCTTGACTCCTACTGGTCCGATTAAACCTTGGTTTCTTACTGAGGGAAACTTGCCGCTGTGCGCATCACACCTTCCTCTTGGGGTTCCCAACGGACGTGCCAACCACACGCATCAAGGCACCACATGATAGATATGATAACTAGACAGCACTTGGGCATTTATGCAAAGCTAGAAAAGACATTAAAACAGAGCTACACGATCATCAGTTAAGCACAAGCTAGCCAGCAAATGAAGCCTCCATCTATAAGCCTCAGATCTATCTACTGAGTGCATCTCAACAATTTGCACACCACCAACATAAGCTTTTCTAGGACCATGTAGGCACATGATCAATCAATCAGATCCTATAAATCATCAGCCAAGCAATAGCCAGCTCATATAGATATGTGGAAATAATTCCCCATCTCATTTAAATGGCTTAATCACTATCAAGAATTACCAGCATAATATGTTACTCCAAACCAATGTGCAGATAGAAAGCTCATTATCAACCTGAACCAAAAGTTCAGTAAACATTTTAACTGAATCCAGTAACATTATTACTGCCCGACCACTTGAGTCAGATCATCAAATAGAGGAACCAGGACAACTAAAATGAGTGATAATTTGCAGCAGCTGCAACAATCACGAGCATTAATATAATCTCACCAAGCAAAGCCATCAAGTAAATAATACATCTTTTCATCAGTTTTAAGATAGCAGCAAACCATCATGTCAGGGATGAGCAAGCAAACCATCCAAATTGAGACATTTTAGGATGCACAATAGCCATACCAATCATTAGGAGCACTAGATTATTTAGCAGGAGATTCATAAGCACATGAATCACCACCCATTTGCAGTAATCAGTAGCGTTAGGCGCCATATAGAGTATACCAAGCAGTTACTCAGCAGTAGCATATTCGCAACACTTAAGGTACTCATATGACCATAGGCAGGGGAGGGATAAAACTAGCTCACCAGGGTGCCACGACGAGGAACCAGCGTTGAGGTTAATGTAGCAGAATGGTAGCAGCAACATCAGATACGGCCGACAGGAGATGACGCCGGGGTTGCGCCGCAGCACCGTCCCGCCGACGCTGAAGGAGATGTGGGCGTCGCAGCAGCAGCTCCATCACGCCAGTCCCAGCACCACAAACCATCCCCAACAACCAGTACAGCAACGCAACAGCTACAGGTCGATGACGCCGGGGTTGCAGAGGATGCCGTCCTGCCGGCGTCAATGCTAGTGGCGGCGGCACGGCAGTGAGGAGAAGGCGGAGGTTGACCTGTGTCGCGTGGGCGCGGTAGCGTCGGTGTCGTCCGGCGACCGGTGAAACAGCAGGGGCTAGGGTTAGCCGAGGATAGGGCCGCGCGTGAGCGCTGGTCAGCGTCGAATCGGCGGGCGCTGGCGGTGGATACCATGGCGGCGTCCCGCCATTGGGAGACGGCGCCGGCATCGGCCGGCGACGACCGGAATCGAAGGCGGACTAGGGTTAACCTTGGGGGCAAACGTGGGGGTAAGGGGCGTCTCGGCGAGGGGGATTTCGTGGAGGAGAAAGACGAGCTGGTGGCGGAGCAGCGCCAGCGAGCGGAGGCGCCGGATGCGGCCGGCATCGGCTGGAGCGGTGCCGGGCAGCAGCAGGGCGGCGGATGCGTAAGTGACGGCGAAGGCGTGCCCGTGCGTGTGAGAACGAGAGCAGAGAGGGGTTCGGTCGGTCTGGGTCTAACCCGACCCAACCAAACCAACCTGGTTGGGCCAGACCATTGGGCCAAACAAACAGGCCATTTGGTCTATATTTTTTTTCTTTCTTTCCTTTCTCCTAGGAAATTTTACCATTTAAAAGAAATTAATTAAATAAACAACCAATAAATAAAAGTGGGTAACAGAAAATTACCTTAATAATAATAGTATTAAAAAAATACTTTAAAGTTAAAGGAACAATAACTTGAAGTTTTCTCTAAATTTTAAAAGGCCTAATTTAAAATCCTAAACTAATAAAACCTAAATACTAAACATGTATTCTTCAGTTACAAAAAAGATATTAAATATTACTTGGCATTAAAATGCCATATAAAACGACAAGTATTTCTTGATGATTATGTTTAATCATATGAAAATCTTAATTAACCATTACTTCAACTATTAAGTAAAAACCCTAAAACCTAACTCTATCATTTCATGTGAAACCTAAATTGCTTCTGAACCCAAACCCTAGATTATAAGATGTAATCATGATCCTTACCTTTTCATTCATAAACCCTTAATGAACAATTAAATACAAGTTCATGTCCACATAAAATGTAGAAACCCTATCACTCATAATTTAGCATTCGATCTATACCTACCCATACAACCAAGAGGATCAAAAGAGAACAACCAAATGCAAACCCTAGTTCCTATCCTTAGAGATATCAACCTTAATTAACCATGCTTAGCATCACACCATTGTGATGAACCCGAATATCAACCATGCCAATATTGTGCTTCATCTTCCATACTCAACCCTACTAGTGTTAGATACTTATGAACCATCCTATTTAAGGACTAACTATTCCTTACTTAGTGAATCGAATAGAAAAAACCTAGAGAACCTCAACCTTAATTGTAATACTTCTTATTCCTTAAGAAGTATGTTCTTCAAAAGTTATTCTTTTGAAGTAAATAGAGAGTGTTCATCAACCCTACCTAATAGGGACTATAGACAATAGCCATCTATCACCAGTAAGGTATACCAACCTTGATAGCACACATGTTTAATGAATTTCCTAAGATATACTTCCAACCTTGTTAGGATCCATCTAATACTTACTCCAGAAACTAGTTGAAACCATAGTCAACCATAGAACCCCACAAACCTAATTATCATACTTGTTCTTTGATAAAGAACATGTTCTTCAAAGATTATTCTTTTGAGATATATAATAATCAATCATTAACCATGACATATAGTGCTAAAACCAACCACTATTCGTTACACGTTAGGATTACACCAAATCTTATTGCTGTGTGCTATTAATACTATTATTATGATATATTGCAGCACCTGTTTATTATACCAAGTAATCACACCTGAATAAGAACCTTGTTCGTGAATCACTCTAAAAGTGCAACACACTCTAAACAAATCATTTCAACTCACTAATCCTAAATCATCGGGGTTAGGTCACGCTTAGAGCGATTGCATCTCATACTTATGCATTACTGCATCATTGCCAATCTTTTAAACATCGTCCTTACCGGACGATGATGCTATTTCAGAATTTGGAGTTATTGCGCACCGAAGACCTTGCCTGCATAATCTTGCAGTCAAGAAAGGCAAGTTCATCGCTTGCTCATGTCATTTGAGTATTTTTATCAAATTACTTGCAAAGTACTATGTTTATCACTATTGCATCAAAAGCAAAACCACTATTTTCATAACTATGAATATGACTATGTGGTGGGCAATGGAACCATGGATTGTGTTGATATGGTGGAGGTTCCATTGCAAGGGTTTATATCCATCTAGGATTAACAACAAATGTCGTCCAGTGATTCTTGTGCCGTAATACCCGTGTTAACCATAAGATCTGGAGTGGGACGGAATAGTCAATTGTATTTCCACCTCTTGTACATCAACGGATGCGCTTTACCGTAAACCCTTGATCCAAGAGAGTACAAGTGGTAGGGTGGGGGTCCCGTTGAAGTCCCCACGGTTATTGCGGTCAATGATGGGTTGCATCTCCCGGCGAAGGAGTTCATGGTAGAGACCTGAACTGTTGTCGTGGTCGGGGGCCGTCCTTAATTGGTATAAGAGCACCGGCAAGAACCCAGGGTCGGAGTTTGCAACAAAGGGTGGGTGTACGAGGTAGCGGAGGAATATGATTGGCTATGACCTTATACCGGGCCTCACACCAAAGGAAGTGTGGACGGGGAATATGCCCGGTTGGCACCAAGGTTAAGATCTCTTATGGGTAAAGCAACACACCTCTGCAGAGTGTAATGAATCGTGACCTGTCACTCCCTGTTCCGGGTTTTCGAACTGCGAACGCTGCCGGAAAGGAACTCCATGAAGTTCTAGTAAACCGGTGAAGGCTGACGGACATAGTTCTTCTGAATAAAAGCAACCTTTTGAAGAAATGGTTATGAAAACCTGCATTGGTATTAGACTTTCTGGTCTAATGTCGTAGCTAGTGCATTAAACACCTCTTTCCTATAATGAACTTGTTGAGTACGCTCGTACTCATCCCACTCTTAAATCCCCTGCTTAGATATGGAGGCATATAAGGAGGATCTACCGTGCAACTCGAAGGCCGAGGAGTCTACAAATACTTCAAGGGGACAGGAACCTGCCGGAAGATTCAAACACCACAACTACCATGGAGAAAACCTAGATTAAGTAGTAGAAGGGAACTAGCTTCCTAAACCTAGCTCCTATTTAGCTAGAATCTAGTCATAGCCTCTTTAGCTAGTCAAATACTCTACAAATAGAGTTCGTGATAAGACTAGACTACGAGTCGTTCTTCTGAAGTTTATTTGCAGTTTTACCTCATTGTAAAGTAGGAGGCTGTGATGATCTTATGTAACAGAGTCTGTGTGTAATTCTATAGATATGCCTTGGACCCGCATATGTTTCTGTTGTACCACTCTGAGCGATATAATACTAGTGGAACGGTGTTTCATTGGTGTTATATCAGACTTGCATACTACACCATGCAGTGGTATGCTGGGTCACCACAAAGACAGAAGAAGTTTTGATTTGCAAAAGCATACCTGACATATCCACACTGGCTTCATTCATCAATTCGAGCATAAAATTCTCTCGGGTGGTTGCCTTTTCAGCTTCAGAAACGGCGGCTTCCTTGGCAGCCATGGCTTCTTGAGCTTGTTGAAGTGCAATTTTTTCTGCTTCGGATGCCTTGCGAGATTGCTCCATTATCACAAGTGTTTGCCTCTTCGCATATTGAAGCTGTTGATGAAGTTCTTCCAAATCTCGCGGTAAACTATTACTCGAGGAATCTCACCAATTTCAGTATTAACAAGCACTTTCCTCGAGCGAGAAGAAGTAGGCAAAATATCGGAGGGAGCAGGAGTTGGAGTATAGTTATCGAATATCAACTGAAATTAAAAGGTTCGACATCAATCATCAAGCAAAATAGAATTCCATTGATTCTCAGAGTAATTACAAGGCATTACAATGGAGCTAGTGGGATAAGTGTCGCCAAAAGCTACTTTGGTAACAGCATCAAAAGGAAGAAAGAAAAAAAAGGGGGGGAAGACAGGGTGGTCTACTAGACCTCCGTTTTGGATGAGCTTGGAGCTGGAGTTGGCTTGCACCCAAGATAAGCGAGGACCTTCTTTGAGTTCGGTTTCGCAGCCTTGATCAGCGACTGCCACTTTTTGGTCTCCATCTTTTGCGTGTCGCCAACCCTAGTCCAGTCGATATTTTGCTGGCTATCGGCAACCAGGGCAATAGTACTCTCCACGCCAACCTTCAAACTTTCTTGACGAAGTTTGAGCCCAAGGTTTTCGGGAGTATTGAAGCACTTGGCGAGAGCAAGAAACGGCGCGGGTTGTTCTTTCTTTGGGAAGAAGTAAGGGTACAGTTGCGATAACCCCGCCTCAGCTTCAGCAAGACCATCGCGTGCCTCGTCTCCATGAATTTCAAGGAGAGAAAGCGCGTCAAGAAGGGGATCGTTCTCAGGATCCCTAAGTTCATATTCCTGACCCGTTTTTCCTGCTAAGGCAAAAATATATTGATAAGTAAGCAAGACAGGAGAAGTTCAAGGAAGTCAAAATTGTTTGGGCACTTACTGGCAAATCGACGGCTCTGCGACGCCAGGCGTTTGATAATCGCCTCTTCGCGAGCAGATTGTGCGGAAGTATGCTCACTTAAAGAGGTTTCCGCCTCATGAAGTTTCTTTCGAAGGTCTTCGACGGTGGCGGCTTCTGCCTTAGCCTCTTTGGCGTCTGCTTCAGCCTTCTTACGAGCTTTTTCACTTTGCTCCAGTTTATGAGCAAGTGTATCAGCACGTTTGTTGGCTTCCGCAAGATTTTCTAAAACAAAATAGTCGACAGAAATCAGAATCATGATAGGAAAAGGAAGAAGACATCGATCTGCTAAAAGAAGTAGAAGAATATTACCTTCGGCTTGTTTAGCACAATCATGGTACCCGACAAATTGGGTACCAAGGCGGATGAATTCCTGCATCAAGGGCTGATAAAGGAAAAAGAGAAGAAAAAGTCGAATAAGATAAAAAGGTTGACAACAAAAAGTAAGGAAAAAATGAAGAGAGTCCATAGGCACCGAATAGTTTCTTATACAAAAAAGGAGAAGTAAGCAACTTACGTTATCAAGAAGAGGAGTTGCAGAGCCACCAGATTGTAGAGCAGATTCTGGAACTGGCTCAACCCTAGCCCTCTTTGGTGAAGGGGCATGGGGGCTTGCAGGTGGAGTTGGGTGGTCGACGTTCTGTTGAGGAGGCGAAGTTTCCTCCACATCAGGCTGAGCATCTGAAACAACTAAAGTACGCAACGTACTCGTACGAGCAGCCACGTCAATAGGTGGATTTTCTTCCTCGTCATCACTGCAATAAAACGTCGACAATATAAGGAAAAACGACGACAAGTATTGTGCAAGATAAACAACAAAGAATAATAAGGACTTACGAGCTGACAAGGGCATCCAAGAAAGGGTCGAAAGCTTTCTTTCCTTCGGAAAGACCAACTTCTTCGGCTTTGGAGGTGCCGGAATCTTCGATTTCATTCCTCTTCCTCTTGTTCTTTGGAGAAACAGCAGGAGGAAGGGAATGTGTCGAGGCAGTGGCCTCAGAATTGGTTTCTTTTTCAGAGGATACCGCAGATTTTTGAGAACCTGCGGCTTCGCTCTCAGGGCGAGAAGTACCCTGGTTGTCGTCGGTGACAACGGCCCGTTCTTCAACTTCTCCACCTTCAGGAAGGGGAGGAAGAGAAACAAGATCTGGATGGTTCTACAAAAAAAAAGAATGTCGACAAGAAAGTTATACGCAGGATGTCAACAAAAAATAAAAATAAATAAAAAAGGGGTAGTCGATAAAAATAGTTCATACGAGAATTACCTCAGGGAGCGGGTTGGTGGCGCTATACGGCTTTACGCGACAAAACGAGGGGACAGGATCTTTCTTGTTGAGGGAGGAAATTTTTCGGACAAGTTTTTCTAAATCTTTGACCGATAAATCCGCTGACAAGCGATCCACATCTTCGTTGCCAGCATACTTCCAGAGGGGATTTTTGCGAGCTTGCAGAGGCTGCACTCTAATCCGAAGGAAATACGCCGTGATTTGGATACCTGACAACTCTTGGCCACGAGTATTCTGAAGTTCGTGGATGCGAGTCATCAGTGCCTCTGTCACCGCTTTTTCTTCAGCGGTAGCCTCTGCATCCCAGGATCGGCGGCGACAGATTTTTTCGGCTCCATCAAAGGGAGGAATGTTGTCTTCAATAGACCCATGGTTTTCCTCGTGGATATATAACCATTTTTTGCGCCACCCTTGAACTGAGTCAGGGAATTTGACATCGAAGTACTCGACATCAGGGCGAACGCAGATAACGACGCCACCTATGTTATAGGAGACGTTGGCAGAGCCATTGTGGCGACAAAGAAACAGGCGCTTCCATAAAGCCCAGTTAGGCTGGACTCCAAGGAAATACTCGCAAAGGGTGATAAAGATCGAGATGTGGAGTATGGAGTTAGGAGTAAGATGGTGGAGTTGCAATCCGTACACGAAAAGCAACCCTCGAAGAAAATTGTGAATAGGGACAGAGAGGCCACGGATGAGATGATCAAAAAAACTAACCCGATACTCCATTGGAGGGGTTGGGTAGCTTTCTTCGCTGGGGAAGCGCAGTGTGATGACCCACAAGTATAGGGGATCGCAACAGTCTTCGAGGGAAGTAAAATCCAAATTTATTGATTCGACACAAGGGGAGGTAAAGAATACTTATAAGCCTTAACAACTGAGTTATCAATTCAGCTGCACCTGAAAAAGCACTAGTAACAGGGGTGATGTGAAAGTAGCAGTGATATGAGAGCAATAGTAACAGTAACACAGCAGCAGTAGCAGTAATATGAGAGCAATGGCACCAGAAAATAGTTGATACTACTTCCAGTGACATGTAGAACGAGTATATGATGATGAGAGATGGACCGGGGTTCCTAGCTATCTACACTAGTGGTAACTCTCCAATAACAAGTGTTGGGTGAACAAATTACAGTTGGGCAATTGATAGGATTTAAATAGCATTAAGACAGAACATCAAGATTATTAATTATGTAGGCATGTTTTCCATATATAGTCATACGTGCTCGCAATGAGAAACTTGTACAACATCTTTTGTCCTACCAGCCGGTGGCAGCCGGGCCTCTAGGGAATCTACTGGAAATTAAGGTACTCCTTTTAATAGAGCACCGGAGCAAAGCATTAACACTCCGTGAAAACATGTGATCCTCATACCTAAGCCTTCCCCTCCAGTTGTCCCAATTTCTGTCACTTTGGGGCCTTTGGTTCCGGACATAGACATGTGCATACAACTTGTAGATACAATCTAAGCAATAAGTATAGAGCTTAAATCTAAGATCATGCCACTCGGGCCCTAGTGACAAGCATTAAACACACCAAGATTGCAGCAACAATAACTTCACAAACTTTATAGATAGACTAATCATAATGTATCATCCATCGGATCCCAACAAACACAACACCGATTACATCAGATGAATCTCAATCATGTAAGGCAGCTCATGAGATCATTGTATTGAAGTACATGGGGGAGAGAATACCAACTAGCTACAGCTAGAACCCGTAGTCCATGGGGGAACTACTCACGGAGCATGATGGAGGCGATGGCGTTGATGGAGATGGCTTCCGGGGGCACTTCCCCGTCCCGGCAGGGTGCCGGAACAGAGACTTCTGTCCCCCGAATTGGAGTTTCGCGATGGCGGCGGCGCCCCTGGAGTCTTTCTGGAGTTTCGTCAAATGGTACTGCGTTTTTAGGTCGAAAGGGCTTAAATAGGCGAAGAGGCGGCGCAGGAGGGGCGCCAGGATGGCCCCACACCAGGTCGGCGCGGCCAGGGTGTAGCCCGTGTGGCCCACATGTGTGGTGGCCCCTGGCTCTCCTCCGACTCTCCTTCGGTGTTCTGGATGCTTCCGGGAAAAAATAGGATGTTGGGTCTTCGTTTCGTCGAATTCCGAGAACATTGCCCGAACAGCCTTTCTGGAACCAAAAACAGCAGAAAACAGGAACTGACACTGTGGCATCTTGTTAATAGGTTGGTTCCGGAAAACGCATAAAAACATTATAAAGTGCAAGCAAAACATGTAAGTATTGTCATAAAACAAGCATGGAACATCAGAAATTATGGATACGTTGGAGACGTATCAGCATCCCCAAGCTTAGTTCCTACTCGTCCTCGAGTAGGTAAACGATAAAAAGAATAATTTCTGTAGTGACATGCTACTTACATAACCTTGATCATACTATTATAAAGCATATGAAATGAATGAAGTGACTCAAGGCAATGATCTATAGTTGCTAACAAATAGATAACATATAGCAAAACTTTTCATGAATAGTACTTTCAAGACAAGCATCAAAAGTCTTGCATAAGAGTTAACTCATAAAGCAATAAATCCAAAGTAAAGGCATCGAAGCAACACAAAGGAAGATACAAGTTTCAGCAGTTGCTTTCAACTTTCAACATGTATATCTCATGGATAATTGTCAACATAAAGTAATATGATGAATGCAAATATGCAAGTATGTAAGAATCAATGCACAGTTGACACAAGTGTTTGCTTCTAAGATGGAAGGACGTAGGTAAACTGACTCAACATAAAGTAAAAGAAAGGCCCTTCACAGAGGGAAGCAGGGATTAAATCATGTGCTAGAGCTTTTTAAGTTTTGAAATCATATAGAGAGCATAAAAGTAAAGTTTTGAGAGGTGTTTATTATTGTCAACGAATGGTAGTGGGCACTCTAACCCCCTCACCAGACAGACTTTCAAAGAGCGGCTCCCATGAAGGACGTTATCTCTACCAGCAAGGTAGATCATCCCTCTTCTCTTTTGTTTACAAATGTACTTTAGTTTTTATTTATGGGTGACACTCCTCCCAACCTTTGCTTACACAAGCCATGGCTAACCGAATCCTCGGGTGCCTTCCAACAATCTCATACCATGGAGCAGTGTCTATTTGCAAAATTAAGTTGCTTACTGATGAATCAGAGCAAAACATGTGAAGAGAATTATTAATGAAGTTAACTAATTGGGGGCTGGGAACCCAGCGCCAGCTCTTTTTGCAAAATTATTGGATAAGCGGATGAAGCCACTAGTCCATTGGTGAAAGCTGCCCAACAAGATTGAAAGATAAAACACCACATACTTCCTCATGAGCTATAAAACATTGACACAAATAAGAGATGATAAATTTTGAATTGTTTAAAGGTAGCACATGAAGTATTTACTTGGAATGGCAGAAAATACCATGTAGTAGGTAGGTATGGTGGACACAAATGGCATAGGTTTTGGCTCAAGGATTTTGGATGCACGAGAAGCATTTCCTCTCAGTACAAGGTTTTGGCTAGCAAGGTTGTTTGAAGCAAACACAAGTATGAACCAGTACAACAAAACATACATAAGAACATATTGCAAGCATTATAAAACTCTACACTGTCTTCCTTGTTGCTCAAACACTTCTACCAGAAAATATCTAGACCTTAGAGAGACCAATCATGCAAACCAATTTCAACAAGCTCTACGGTGTTTCTCCACTAATAGGTTTAAGCTACATGATGCATGAGCTTAAACATGATCTACTTGAGAGCTCAAAACAATTGCCAAGTATCAAATTATCCAAGACAATATGAGGCATTTTCTTGTTTCCAACCAAATAACAATAAGTGCAATAGCTTCCAACTTTTGTCATTGAACATTAAAAGTAAAACGAAGAACACAAGTGTTCATATGAAAAAGCGGAGCGTGTATCTCTCCCACACAAGGAGTGCTAGGATCAGAATTTATTCAAACATAAACAAAAATAAAAACACACAGACGCTCCAAGTAAAGAACATAAGATGTGACCGAATAAAAATATAGTTTCAATAGAAGAAACCTGATAAGTTGATGAAGAAGGGGATGCCTTGGGCATCCCCAAGCTTAGACGCTTGAGTCTTCTTGAAATATGCAGGGATGAACCACGGGGGCATCCCCAAGCTTAGACTTTTCATTCTTCTTGATCATATATCATCCTCCTCTCTTGACCCTTGAAAACTTCCTTCACACCAGACTTCTCATAAACTTCATTAGAGGATTAGTGCATAATCAAAAATTCACATGTTCAGAGGTGACACAATAATTCTTAACACTTCTGGACATTGCACAAAGCTACTTAAAGTTAATGGAACAAAGAAATCCATCCAACACAGCAAAAGAGGGAATGCGAAATAAAAGGCAGAATCTGTCAAAACAGAACAGTCCGTAAAGACGAATTTTTCTGGGGCACCAGACTTGCTCAAATGAGAAAACTCAAAACTAATGAAAGTTGCGTACATATCTGAGGAACATGCACGTAAATTGGCAGATTTTTCTGAGTTACCGACAGAGAATCCAACCCAAATTCGTGACAGATAGAAATCTGTTTCTGCGCAGAAATCCAAATCTAGCATCAACCTTCTATTAGAGACTTTACTTGGCACAACATTGCAATAAAATAAAGATAAGGAGAGGTTGCTACAGTAGTAACAACTTCCAAGACACAACAAAACAGTAGCAAAATAAACACATGGGTTATCTCCCAAGAAGTGCTTTCTTTATAGCCATTAAGATGGGCTCAACAATTTTAATGATGCACTCGCAAGAAATAAGAGTTGAAGCAAAAGAGAGCATCAAAAAGCAAATTCAAAACACATTTAAGTCTAACCCACTTCCTATGCATAGGCATCTTGTACACAAATAAATTCATGAAGAACAAAGTGACAAGCATAAGAAGATAAAACAAGAGTAACTTCAAAAGTTTCAGCATATAGAGAGGTATTTTAGTACCATGAAAATTTCTACAACCATATTTTCCTCTCTCATAATAATTTTCAGTAGCTTCATGAACAAACTCAACAACATAACTATCACATAAAGCATGCTTCTCATGATCCATAAACATATAATTTTTATCAAGCTCAAAAATAGTGGGATTAAAACTTCCAAACACACTTTTATCAATAATATAACAAGATGATTGATCATTCTCAAGAGATATGGGACTCCTAGATAAATTCAAGACTTCTCCAATCCCATTTTCATTAGTAGTACAATTAATAATATCAAGTAACATAGGACCATCATCTAGAGATTTATCATAAACATTTGCTAAGCAAAATTCTTTAGTACCATGCATTTCGACATCAGGCACAAACAAAGCATTATCATAAGATTTATCAAAGTAGCATGGATTATCATAGATAACAGTAGCATAATTATTCTCACAAGTTTTACTCATAGGGAATATTTCAAGAGAATCCACAGGAACATAACATTCATCCTCCTTCCGTAAGCATGGAGGACAATCAAATAGTGTAAGATATAAAGAGTTACTCTCATTAGAAGGTTGGCATGGGTAGCTAATCCATTCTTCCTCCTTTTGTTCATTACTCTCCTCTTCTTTTTCATCCAATGAGCTTTCAGGTTCAGCAATTTCCTCCTCTTTTTCATCCAATGAGCTTTCAGGTTCATCAGTTTCTTCTTCCACAGGTTCCTGCAAATTGTGAGTGCATTCTTGTGCATTAATGAGTCTCTCTTTATAATCAATGATATAAGGATTATCACTGTAGCTTTCTATGCAAAAATTAAGAATAGAAGAGACATAATCTTTAAGGTCCTTACAAACAACACAATTTTCATAATTTTTAGCAATGAAGGATTCGATCTCAGAAGCTCCCATAAACAAAACAAATTGTTCTACTTCTTCGAACCCAAAATGAATATAGCTATTACAATTATAGTTCTTAATTAAAAATTCCTCACTAAAGCCACATTGAAATTTAAGATGTTTAGTATCCTGTTGAGAGCAACAGTTTATATCATGGCGTTTAAGCAAGATTTTAGCAATTGTATTCAGTTTTTCTATCACAGCACTCATAACTTTTCCCGTTCTTGATTCTCTATAATTATTATATAATTCAATAAGCTCCAAATAGGTTGCGGTTCTCCCATAACAACAGTTTTTAATTTTTCGGTTTTTCAAATTTTTATGGATTTTTGGGTATATAAGAAAAGTAAAACAAGACAAAAAGAAACTAGACAAAAGTAAACTAAGCAAAATAATACTAGACAGAAATAAACTAAGCACAAATAAACTAGACAAAAGTAAACTAAGCAAAACAAAATAAAATAAAACAAAAACAGAGAGAGATGTAGAGTGTACTCGATCCCCAGGTGAACTTATGAGTAGAGCTATGCCTCCCCGGCAACGGCGCCAGAAAATAGTCTTGATGACCCACAAGTATAGGGGATCGCAACAGTCTTCGAGGGAAGTAAAATCCAAATTTATTGATTCGACACAAGGGGAGGTAAAGAATACTTATAAGCCTTAACAACTGAGTTGTCAATTCAGCTACACCTGGAAAAGCACTAGTAACAGGGGTGATGTGAAAGTAGCAGTGATATGAGAGCAATAGTAACAGTAACACAGCAGCAGTAGCAGTAATATGAGAGCAATGGCACCAGAAAATAGTTGATACTACTTCCAGTGACATGTAGAACGAGTATATGATGATGAGAGATGGACCGGGGTTCCTAGCTATCTACACTAGTGGTAACTCTCCAATAACAAGTGTTGGGTGAACAAATTACAGTTGGGCAATTGATAGGATTGAAATAGCATTAAGACAGAACATCAAGATTATTAATTATGTAGGCATGTTTTTCATATATAGTCATACGTGCTCGCAATGAGAAACTTGTACAACATCTTTTGTCCTACCAGCCGGTGGCAGCCGGGCCTCTAGGGAATCTAATGGAAATTAAGGTACTCATTTTAATAGAGCACCGGAGCAAAGCATTAACACTCCGTGAAAACATGTGATCCTCATACCTAAGCCTTCCCCTCCAGTTGTCCCAATTTCTGTCACTTTGGGGCCTTTGGTTCCGGACATAGACATGTGCATACAACTTGTAGATACAATCTAAGCAATAAGTATAGAGCTTAAATCTAAGATCATGCCACTCGGGCCCTAGTGACAAGCATTAAACACACCAAGATTGCAGCAACAATAACTTCACAAACTTTATAGATAGACTAATCATAATGTATCATCCATCGGATCCCAACAAACACAACACCGATTACATCAGATGAATCTCAATCATGTAAGGCAGCTCATGAGATCATTGTATTGAAGTACATGGGGGAGAGAATACCAACTAGCTACAGCTAGAACCCGTAGTCCATGGGGGAACTACTCACGGAGCATGATGGAGGCGATGGCGTTGATGGAGATGGCTTCCGGGGGCACTTCCCCGTCCCGGCAGGGTGCCGGAACAGAGACTTCTGTCCCCCGAATTGGAGTTTCGCGATGGCGGCGGCGCCCCTGGAGTCTTTCTGGAGTTTCGTCAAATGGTACTGCGTTTTTAGGTCGAAAGGGCTTAAATAGGCGAAGAGGCGGCGCAAGAGGGGCGACAGGGTGGCCCCACACCAGGCCGGCGCAGCCAGGGTGTAGCCCGTGCGGCCCACATGTGTGGTGGCCCCCTGGCTCTCCTCTGACTCTCCTTCGGTGTTCTGGATGCTTCCGGGAAAAATAGGATGTTGGGTCTTCGTTTCGTCGAATTCCGAGAACATTGCCCGAACAGCCTTTCTGGAACCAAAAACAGCAGAAAACAGGAACTGGCACTGTGGCATCTTGTTAATAGGTTAGTTCCGAAAAACGCATAAAAACATTATAAAGTGCAAGCAAAACATGTAAGTATTGTCATAAAACAAGCATGGAACATCAGAAATTATGGATACGTTGGAGACGTATCACAGTGCGTCTTGCTTCTTGCTGATCCCCAGTTTCTTCAGCAAATTGATGTCTTGGGCGGAGATTTTGGATCTCTCCCACTCAGCGCTTCCCAGATCCGCGGCAGCCATCGTGGATTCAGGAGTATTGTGCCTGGTGAGTCTGCGCGGTGGCATCAACAATGGCGCAGTAGCACAGGGCGAGCGTGGCGGAGCTCAAAGAACTATGGGGCGCAAGAAAAGATTTTGGCAGAGGAGAACAGAGGAGCGGTGCGAGCGAAAGTGTGGAAGGAAGAAGACGATGACCTTAAATAAAGGTGCGGTGAATCGAAGCACCGTTGGATGGAGAAAATGTGAGGTAGATGGTGTACACGTGGAATAAGGGTAATAGAGTAATTTCAATATGAAGGCATTACAACGCGTGCGCCAGGAAAAAGCGGAGGACGTGTGTCCCCCACTTCCACGACGTGTCAACATGCCAGGAAATCTGGACCCACAAGGCAGGGACAGTAGTACTCGAGTTTCCTGGATACAAAGATCGTGGTTATCGTCAGTACTGAGGTCACTTTGACCAAGGGGAAAATCTCGACAAGTATGAAATAAGAAGATTGGCGGCAGGAAAATTTATCAATTATTTCGGGAGCCTTTGCTCAAATACAAGTTTTTTCCCAAATGCTCGGGGGCTACTTTGGAAAAAAGTAAAATTCGAGTATGACAATATAGATATTGCGGGAGCCTATGATCAAACGCAAGCATTTGTTCATAGCCTCGGGGGCTACTCCCATCGGGAGCGCTGTTCGCGCACCCGATAGATATAAAAGTTCGAGAAAGAATGACAATATAGCGACACGATGCATTAAGGTGTTGAGCCTACAACCAAGCACTAGTCCTTGATTGTAGCCTCGGGGGCTACTCCCATCGGGAACGCTGTTCGCGTGCCCGATGAAATTATAAAAAGAGAGAGAGAGAAAGAAGAAGAAAAAGGGAGCATATTTCGAGTTATATAAATAACTCTACGTATACTCTCATCGGGAGAGCAATACAAGTCATCCGTTGACTCAATAAAATATGTTATTCCAACAGCCGAATAAGCACTCGACAATATATTCTCAGAACGCCAAAGTTGCGAACAATTTCTGAATGCCGCAAAACTTTGCGAAGGTAAGACCCCAGAATCTGTTCTGAGCGGCGTGGCACCGTCTCTGACGTCGGATTGCTACTTTTTTCCGTATCAACAGATACGAAGAAAAATCCTAACGGACACGTTAGGTATCCGATAAATATGACTGGGACTCGATAGAATGGTAAGACCTTAAGCGGCACCTGTCGAAGTTTACACCAGTATCCCGAGATCATGTCCGGGGACGTGATCTTGAAGTAGGTTTTTGCGGATTGCCACTAGAGCAGTTAACTAGTACCTGATCCATCAGATGAACTAGCCCCAACTACCATTATCCCTGTATAATATAGAATTGCGTATCCAAAGATATGTGATGAGTTTGGCAAAAATATAAAATTGGAGATTTTCCCTGACTCTTCGATTCAAGCAAAATCTCGGGGGCTACTGACATAGGCATCCCCAATGGGCCTGCCGAAGATAGTACCCGGGGTTTACTGAAGGCCCATGTATCGAAGAATATGAAGTTCGGAAGCCCAAGATAGCGTTAAGGAAAGCTAGAGTTGTATTAGGAAACATAGACTTGTAATCTTGCGGGACGGGTCAGAAACCCTCCCGGACTCTGTAACTTGTGTATTACGAATCCCTCGGCTCCGCCTCCTATATAAGGGGGAGTCGAGGGACAAAGAAAGGATCGAATCATTGTTTCTCAAACCCTAGCTTTTACATCGTCGAGTACTTTTCGGCTGAAACCTTCGAGATCTACTTGCCCTCTACATCCAACGAAACCCTAGTCTACTACTTGTAGGCATTGACAAGTTAATCCCTTGTCACCGGGCGCAGGAATTGCTCTGCAGTACCCCGTCCGGTTGGCATCAGCTGAGCGGCCGGTTGGCGCCGGGCCGGATCCGGCGTGCCGCCCGGTCGGACCGGGCCAAGGATCGGGCGCGCCGGCGTGGCGGCCGGTCTGACCGGATGCTGGACCGGCCTGGACTTCGTCTTCCCCTCTCGTGCATGCCTCCCGCTCCTCCCTCGCGCGTCGATGAGATATCTTCATGTCCAGCTTCACGTCCTTCTTCACGTCCAGCTGCTTCTCTCATCCTCGTGTGATGCTTGTCTCCTCTTCATACCTGATGATACATAAGTAACATGACTTAGGTAGTATAAAGTTCTCATCAATCAAGGTATCGTTTAAGAACAAGTTCACATGTTGTTTAAGTAGTTTCGGACGAGCCCTTGTAATAGGTCCAATCCGAACTTCATTGGACTTGAGGTTCACAGCAGGTTCATCTTCATTTGGTAATGATGGAGGTAGTGGTGTAGTAGGGATATCCTCGTCATATGCTCTTAGTTCCTTACAATGGCCAAAACCAACAAGTAACCCAACTGACTTAACCTACCTCATTTGGCCTGAAATCCTTGTTTGGCGTCTTTGGACTTCAAATTTAATTTGTGCCACTGGTTTGAATCCACAACAGAACAATAAATAAATGAAAGTCATGAAACTTCATACATGGTAGTAGTTTATTTTTGAAAAGGTTTTTCTAAAATATTTGTGATACTTTAAGTTTGTTAATTTTCCTAGCAACTAGGTTAATAAGATGACAGAGTGCGAAGGTTTTACATTTTTTTTTGGCTTTTCTTTAAATTACTTGTGCTTGATTAAAAGTGTGTCTAAAATGAGCTCAAATCGAGATGCCCCGCATAAATCTAAACGTCCCGAGGTCGCCCTGGGAAACCCGACTGGTCCGTCTCTCAAGTTCATATTATCAGAGGCGGTCCAATATAAAAGCCGACCTGTGGCATACTTCCAGGGCCGAGTGTATAATCGTCGGCCTTTGTTTGTGCTTGACTCTGCATCACCTTTCGGTGACGTGGACGTCACACTGATTTGTGCATCTGCTTTGTCCCATCTGGTTCACGGCGACCCCAGCATGCCCGATCGAGCCTCCCCTGCCACATTATGCTTCTTGTCCGGCCGGCCACGAACGGCTGCACCTCATCGATCAACACTCCGTCGGCCCTACAAACCTCCATGTTCGAGCTAGTACAATGAATTCCAACGCATATGATCCCTGCGTAGTATTGTTCCAAATTGAAGCCTCTGCTTGCTCGTACATTACCTCCTATTCATGCACGTGACGTGAGTAGGTCCGCCATGTACATAAATACATGCATGATCATGTCATGCGAATTCGAATGCGATGTCAGGCCACATTGGCATTGCCTCGTCACGCGTTGTCGTCGGATCCATTCGATCATCCACACCGCGCGCTCTCAGGCTAGTCATAGTGGTAATATCTTAGCTAGTATTATGCACATTGATCCCACAAAAATATTGATGTTCAGCTAATTAAAAAGGAAAGATAAATTTAGAATATCATAGGTGGATACTGGACCATAGCGCATATCACGAGAAAAGGTAATACCAAACAAATCTTATACATCAAATCGCATTAAAATTTTAAATAGCAATAAATATAGCATAACTATGATACTACTTCATGATACTACCCACTATAGAGATAGTATCATACACAAGTATCATATGCATGATACTACTATATGATATATGATACTTAGCACTATGGCTAGCCTCACCGCCGAGGTCTTCGCCGGGTGTTTTTATGCATTTGCCAAGTCTTTTTTGCACTCCGCAAATACTGTTATCTCTCCCTTTGAAGCTCCAGCTCACCAGCTGCATATGCGCACTCAGAGCATCTCCATCGGCGTCCCCAAAATAGTCACCGACAGAGGCGCCGCCACTTCCTTATGGGGGACGTCGGCACTGCATCCTCTATTTAGGGGAGTTGTTTCCACACTGACGGTCTCGATAGATGTTTTTTTACATAAACTACATATTTATACTTGTAGTTTCATTTTAATGTCATTCAGGATCGACGAATGAATAATATTTTCGGGCAAATCTGAGTAAAACATTATTCACTCCTCAACCCCGGATGCCATGTGAAACCTGCTTCATCTCTAGCCTACTACCTACTGGCAACCCGGCTCTATGGAGGTGGACGATCGCCCGGTGCTCTCTCCGGTGCTCTCTCCCCTGCTCTCTCCGCTGCTCCTCCATCGTCGATCCCCCGCTGCTCTCTCCGCCATGAACGTCAAGTACGTGGCTCTATCTGCGGCCACCGCCTCCTGACGCAGTTGCTGCTCCAGCTCCTCCCACCGTCGACGGTGATCCAACTCCTGCATCTGTAGCCGGAGCTGCATACGCCAGACGCCACCGTTCGAGACTTCATCCTGACGCCGCGTCTCCTCCCGCTGCAACCGCCGCATCGCAAGCTCCTCCCACCCCTGCTGCTGGTGCGCCTCCCACCGGCGCTGGCTCAGCGCCTCCCGCCGCCGTTGCGCCTCCTGGAGCTCCAGCCACTCCGCCTCCTCGCGCTCCAGCCGCTCCGCCTCCTGGCCCTGCCTCTTCGCCTCCCTCCGCGCCTCCTTGCGCTCCCGCCTCTCCGCCTCCTGGCCCTGCCGCTCGTCCGCGACATAGGCATCTACGGTCGCTGCTAGCGCCGCCTCCTCCCATGCCTCGTACTCTGCGAGCTGCGCGTCCGCCTCCACGACTTCTACGGCCGCCTCTAGCGCCGCCTCGTCCCACGAATCGAACATTGTGCTATTTTCTAGGGTTTTTGCACCAATAAGATGGGGGAGGAGGGATAATATAGACCGCCGGCGAGGCGGGAAACCTCCCGCGCAATGTCGCGGCGGGAGAATTTCCCGCGTGCCGTCGTGGCGGGAGAGTTTCCGGCCCAGCGTCGTGGCGGTAAAATATCCCGTGCGGCGCCCTGGAGTTACTGACAGGCGGCTCCCACGCCCAAAATTTTACGCCTCGCGAGGCGCCGTCGCGCCCGATTCGCAGCCTTGGTAAGAGACCGGCACGGGGTTGCCGACGCTTCTATTGGGCTCGAGAAAGCGCCGGCGCCGTTTGGGGCGCGCCAGTGTGAGCCAATTTTCGCTCCCGGCTCCCAAATTACTATCGGAGGCGCTATGGGACGCACCGGTGGAGATGCTCTCACTAACCTAATCTTGCACACAGTGCGGTGCACTATGTGGGTTCTGACGGATGCGAATGTATGCAGCACGCCGCCATTGGATTGGCCCCGACAAAATTTACACTTATGCACTCAATCTGGGAAATCGATCCAGCGCGCATGTCAGTTTTTTTGCGCACGGATACGCGTACTTGTTATGTATGGGAGACCCCCAAACTGACTTTAATTCAGGGTAAAAACATAATGCTGACCCCAAACTAAACTTTTATCTCTGCCTCACTGCAAAAGCTCGCATCACCAAATACTTGTGGCCCGTTGGGACGCGCGATGATATATACCCAGAATCTGCCTGCTAGGTACATGCCATGTACTGCACTTGCCTTACGCACTCCAGTACTAGATGAATCCTATATTCCTGTAGCAAGAGGGATTCTATTTAGATTTTGAATAAGGATGAAGGAATTTTTTCGTCAGGTATATCCTAATGTTACTTTCTATGAAATTTAAACTACAAGATTACTGTGAGATCATTTTCTATCGGATGTGATCCTATAAATCAAACGAGCCCTAAATGATGGTTGGTCAGGCAGACTCTAGGATGAGGAAACATCAAAACAGCTCGGTAAAAATGAACTTCGCAAATTTGAGATAGTGTTGTTGTTCACCGTCCTTCTCCTCACTTCGGCTCTCCACTATATAGTACCGAGGAGAGGACACGTAGAGAATTCAAGTGCCAACAATGTAAAAGAATTATGTGAAAACATGAACGTGTCAGGGTCGTGCTAGCGCTCCGATATGTCCCCAAAAACATGGCATACACCTACACCCAGAGCATAAATGGTGCACCAAGAAACAGAAAATCACTCACTCACAGCCTTGATATCCATTCACGGGACCGATGCGAAGGCTATTGTTCTGTTTTCTCAAGTTATTAGGAAGAGTAGAATGGTTACCTTATATGTTGATGGTTCTCTTTCTCAACAAGAAGGGACTAAACTATCTCCTATATGCCATGCAAGTTAAATTGGACTTTGCTATTTTTCGGGATTTTATTAGTTAAATGGGTTTTACCTGGCCCATAAGATTAAATGTGGCATGAGTGATAAAATCTAACACAAGGTTAACGGGGAAATAGCAAAAGATAAACAAGAACCATCTCATCCATCTCTTATAGTACTAGCTATATATGGAGTTTTGCATTGCACCCCTGCACTGATCACTTCACCGAGAAATCAGAGGAGTACTTGTTTCTTCTACAAAGGAAGGCCAGGAAATTCAAAGAGAAACATCAAAGCTGGCTTCATGCATGTAGCCATTTCAAGGATCACGGTATTTCTAACTAAGATCTTCATAGGGAAGACTCAGTTGAATGTTGGACGGAGTGGTCTCATTAATTGTGCCACTTAATTATGATCAGATTTTGTAAGTGTCCAGACCTTGCATACTGTTGTCTGTACCTGTACTAGGATCTTTTGGTCCTTCCAGTACATCTTAAGTGAGCACTACAGTATACTACACTTCAAGCATTGTCTTTAATTAGTTTGTGCTGTTCCTCAGGAGCCATTTGCAATAGTGAGCGAAATCTGACCCAATTCACTTGATAAAAAGTCGGTACCAGAAAAACAATGAAAAATTAAGCAGTGAGAATTATTGATCTTTCAGATGGGAGATTGGGATGTGTGGCAGCTTATTACAGCTTGGAATCAAGGATAGCGTTAACTTGTCTCCCTTCCATTACGATTCACCAAACTAGCACCAGCGCATATTACAAGCTAGTTTGAAATCGTCCATGACAGGAAAGAAGAAAAAAACTTCGCTGCTAGCTAGCTACAATCCAGACGCTTGTTAGTGTATGGAAGCAAGGAAGATCTACACGTCCTTAGACGTGCATGCAGTAAGTTACGCAATTGTAAGTTATTACTCGATTGTAAGAGACGCGAATTAAGCAGCAAAAGCACGTGATATTGGCACGGCTCAACCGAAGAGCGGAACCCCCTTTGCCTTGGGAGAACCAGGTCTCTGATTGAACCGCGCCAATACCGCGTTTAACTATGGATCCCCAGAAAAGATGAACACAAGCAATACATGAGCTCGCTCGGTGGAAGTGATCGATCTTACTTGATTGGGTTCACATGAGAAGGAGATGGAAGAGCATGATCAGCTGAAGCACACAGCTCAAACTTAAGGAGCATCTCGATCAATTGAAGAACATCTATTTGGTTCATGAGAGAGAGAGAGAGGGAGGGAGAAGGAGAGAGAGGGAGAGGGAAAGGGAGATTCCAGGCTTCTTTAATAGGCCTTGGTGGAGGATTGGAGGCGACGCAAAAGAGGGGTGTAGAAGGAGAAGAGGACGAGGAAGATGACGAGGAGGAGAGGAAGGCGCAAAGCACATCGCTGGTAATGGTATGCGGCGTCCGTGGGCACATATAGAACTGGCAACATGTACGACGTAGGCGCGGCAGCGGCAAGGAATTGAATCGGCCAACCAACCAGAGAAACAAAGGGGAGGTTGGCGTATTTATGGGCCGCATTCAAGCATTTCACTAGGAGGAGATGGAGTGGATGCCATGGGGGGAGGTCACTGGCGCCTATGGCTCTCGCCCTACGACATGCCGCGAGAGCATGCGGCGCGAGGCTGGTTAATTAACGACGTACTGGTACGATTTGATCTGATTGATTTCCAACGACGGCTACATGGGCTAGGAGGTAGACGGGGCAGAGAGAGCACTGTGCCTGTGTGTGTCTTTGGCTGCTTGAATGCAGTGCGGCAGTGTAGCTCGCCATCCCCTGCCGACTGTGTCGCCTGCGGCTGCAGGCTCGGCATACGGCATGGCATGGGATGTTTGCCCTGCGCCACTCTCGATCATATACGAGTATCCATCTCTTCTCTGACGACTCTCCCTTCCATCGTTATGAAGTGTCGTGTTGGGTGCTGCATGCGTCGCTGTCGTGGCGGTGAGAATGCCTTCCAAGGAACCTCCTCTTGCTTGGCGTCGCCGACGAATGGCGGCAACCGTTGGCTTCTTACAGACCAGCTGCGTGCCTCCGTGCTTGACCGCTGCTGTGTATCATCGAGATTACAGGAGACGACACCTTCTCCGTCGATCGATCGCCCGGCTTGTGCTCGCGTCGTACCGGCGAGTTAGCGTCACGCAACACGACGGCCCAATGTATACTGCACGGCCTCAGCTCCTCTCCTCAAGCGATACGTGCACTGGTGCACACACGCGTCGGTTGCCCCTAGGTCAGTGGCGGACTGGCGAGGCTTCCGGTAGGGCAAGGTGGAGCGGCCAGCCTACCTTGATTTTGGCCAAAAAAATTCTGCTTATTCTAGTGAATACTAGGCAAAACCGATTCCTAGCCAAAAACATGGACAATGCATGAGATGTAGTCTATTCTAGTTAGAGGCCAAGTCTTTTCTCTTTGCAATAGCTAATGGACGCGACTACAAAGTGGTCAGCCACAAAATAACTTTATGGTGTGGTAAGTTTCCGACCAGATTTATTTCTTTTTTTTGGAAACCGAACCAAAACACAAACTTAGATTAAACGTCATGTTGTCCAATACCGGACAGCTCCAGCACGCCTCCCGCTTGGCTGGGGACCAGCTGGTGCCCTGGAAACAGCCTTAGTCCAGACAAAAAGTCAGCAACTACCACCTTCCGATCACATCTTCTTCTAGCAATCTCTTGAGCCGCCATGACCACAGAAGTAACATCGTCCAAGAAAACTTAAAGGAAAATCTAAGTAAAAATTTGTCCATGTGAAGATTTACATTGCTGGTTCAAAGGGATTTGTGATTTGACGCCTGCTACCATGTAACGTTTACTCCCCCAACAAAAGGAACATGCATCTTTTTCTCTGTCTGAATCATAGATCTGATACGTACGTAAGTTACTTCCTCCAGATTATTTTTCCATATCAGTGTAAAAAGAAGATAGGTCATGACTTCAGGAAAATACATTTAGTAGAGGGAGAAAAAGTATGATCCGTTCAGAAGAGTGGAAGTAAGAATGGCATAGCATACATCCTTGTGGCAATTTGGTAGACAAGAATTGGTGGAATAAGTAACTAACTGATGTACTGATTGGTAATGTACACGATTACAGATAACAAACAGAGATGTGTAAGTAACTTGCAAATATTGATCAATAATGGAGCAAGATGACAGTAACATTGATGGAAAAGTAACTCATTCGATGAAAATGGAATAAGATGGCAGAAATAACGAAGAAAAAGTAACTCAGTGAAAAATTGATTGATAATGGAATAAGATGGCAGAAATACTGATGGAAAATAACTTGGTCTGTAACAACTGATGGAAAATAACTTGATAATGGAATAAGATGGCACATCTAGTTTTATGATGAATCTTAAGCAAACTAAAAAGGAAGTTCATGCAAGAAAATCTTGAAGCTGCATGAACCTGCCTTGTACACACAGGAATCTAGGTTCTCCCAAACAAATTCATTAACTTTGTGACCTGTCCTACAGATGAGCGCATCTGAACCCAAATCATGTTACTTATCCAGTCCTTTTACTTCATAGCTGATACTCTTTGCAAAAAATCTGAGCCTGCATAAGAAATAGGGAAAAAGCTTAGATTGTTTGTGCAAATAAACATGCAGTTTTGTAGCTGTACAAGAATTCATGAAACATAGCAAGAAGTAATCCGGGGTTAGTTTCATGGGGTGGAGCTATTGATGCACTAGTAGAAAACAGGCCTTTGGTCAGGCACCTTTGGTCTCGCCCGTGTCCTGGGCCGGGATCCAAGGCTTGGCCACGTCGCCCTGTAAACACTACAACGTACGGAACCTAAAGGTCCCGGTTCATTAGGACCCAATTGTCCCGGCTCGTATCCCAAACTGGGACTAAAGGGTTTTGCGGCACGCGGCACCTGGGGTACCCCCTTTAGTCCCGGCCCGTATCCCAAACCGGGACTTAAAGTCAAACGCTTCGTTCCCGCGGAAACCGGGACTTAGATTTCAAGATATTAATTATTTGGCCATATTATGGATAAAAACATAATTGTTTCATATTCAAATCACTCACATTTTTCTAATAATAAATCATATATTATTTGTCCAATTGCGATTTACAGATTTCAAGATATTAATTATTTGGCCATATTATATGAATAATGCATATATTATTTGATAATAATAATAATAAATGAATAAAAACATAATTATTTCATATTCAAATCATTCACATTTTTCTAATAATAAATCATATATTATTTGTCCAATTGGGGTTTATAGATTTCAAGATATTAATTATTTGGACATATTTTATGAATAATGCTTATATTATTTGATGATAATAATAAATGAATAAAAACATAATTATTTCATATTCAACTCACTCACATTTTTCTAATAATAATCATATATTATTTCCATTTGCGGTTTATAGATTTCAAGATATTAATTATTTTGGCCATATTATATGAATAATGCATATATTATTTGATAATAATAATAATAAATGAATAAAAACATAATTGTTTAATATTAAAATCACCCAGATTTTTCTAATAATAAAGCATATATTATTTGTCCAATTGCGGTTTATAGATTTCAATATATTAATTATTTGGCCATATTATATGAATAATGCATATATTATTTGATAATAAAAATAATAAATGAATTAAAACATAATTATTTCATATTCAAATCACTCACATTTTTCTAATAATAAAGCATATATTATTTGTCCAATTACGGTTTATAGATTTCGAGATATTAATTATTTGGCCATATTATATGAATATTGCATATATTATTTGACAATAATAATAAAAAATGAATAAATCATAATTATTTCATATTCAAATCACTCACATTTTCCTAATAATAAATCATATATTATTTGTCCAATTGTGGTTTACAGATTTCAAGATATTAATTATGTGGCCATATTATATGAATAATGCATATATTATTTGATAATCATACTAATAAATGAATAAAAACATAATTATTTCATATTCAAATCACTCACATTTTCTAATAATAAAGCATAGATTATTTGTCCAATTGCGGTTTATATATTTCAAGATATTAATTATTTGGCCAATTTATATGAATAATGCATATATTATTTGATAATAATAATAAATTAGTAAAAACATAATTATTTCATATTCAAATCACACATATTTTTTATGATAATAAAGCATATATTATTTTTCCAATGGTTTATAGATTTCAAGATATTAATTATTTGGCCATATTATATGAATAATGCATATATTATTTGATAATAATAATAATAATAATAAATGAATAAAGCATAATTATTTCATATTCAAATAACTCACATTTTTCTAATAATAAATCATATATTATTTATCCAATTGCGGTTTACAGATTTCAAGATATTAATTATTTAGCCATATTATATGAATAATGCATATATTATTTGATAATCATAATAGTAAATGAATAAAAACATAATTATTTCATATTCAAGTCACTCACATTTTTCTAATAATAAAGCATATATTATTTATCCAATTGCGGTTTATAGATTTCAAGATGTTAATTATTTGGCCATATTATATGAATAATGCATATATTATTTGATAATAATAATAATAAATGAATAAAAACATAATTATTTCATATTCAAACTACTCACATTTTTCTAATAATAAATTATATATTATTTGTCCAATTGCGGTTTATAGATTTTTTATTTCAAAAAATACAGAAATGTGACACAATGGTATAAGAGTTAATAGTATTGATATGCTGGTATTTACAACAAGGTACAATCACATTCGCGGGAGCACAGCAGAAAAGAACCTAGGAGTTAAGCGTGCTGAGGGTGGAGTAGTGTGCAGATGGGTGACCGACCGAGAAGTGATGACCAAGTCTACAATTTGACTGCAGATTAAGTGTATTTACTATTAAAAATGGTCCAGGTGAGAGAGTAACAAGTCAAACAAAAAGAAGAAAAGAAAATTGGAAATAGGAAATAGGAAAATGAAATAAGGAAAATGAAAAGCATAATTATTGAAAATAATATTTTATTGCGGTTGGGATTACGGGCCGGGACTAAAGGTTCTCGAGCCCAAAACCTGTATCGCGGCCACGTGGAGGATCATTTATCCCGGCTGGTTACAGAGTCGCATGTACGGGACGAGAGCCCGTTATGGCCGCGACTAAATGCCCTATCTCCACTAGTTATGGTCATGGATGGGTGGCAGTTTTGTGTTGCCTTGTGCGACAAGGTTGTCGGCCCGTTTGACTCGTCTCATTGGAGGCGGTTGACTCTATATCGGGGCGGCGGCCCCGAATTTTGGTGCAACGGTTGTGGTCTACGTGCGGCTGGCCTTGTGTAGCTTGGGATGCGGGCGACCGAGGGCGTGCAGTGTTGTGGCTATGTGTGCGAGCGGTGGATGGCGGTCGCGGAAGGTGGTGTAGGCGGTCTGCTCAGCGTAGTGGAATAGCTGGATGTCGGGGCAGCGGTCCTAGAAAATTCCGCAGTGCTGAGGGCGTTGAACTTGTGTCGTGTGGGAGACAAGGTTCTCTCGATGTTGTGTGCTCGGTGCCTCTATGGTGTTGCTCGCCAGGAGGGTTGGCTTCTTCATCTTTGTTGGAGCGTCCCGCGCTTGCTCCTCCCATATCAGTCATGGCACTTTCTGTTAGAGTATATTAGGTTTAGTTATATTAGATAGTTTATGATTGTAACCTAGATCTATCTCTACTAGGCTTCTTGCCCTCCAAATTTTCTCTAGTATATAAACAGCCCAAAAGGCTCAATGTAATCATCAATTACCGCATATCAATACAATCATATTCCGCAATCTATCATGATATCATACGCCTAGGTTTTCCGCACCTAGATGGATCCGCCCACTCCGCCGCCGCCGTCGACGCATCCACTATGGACCACGGCCGAGGCGCGCGCTGCCGCCGGCGCCGATCTATCTTCTTCCTCTACCTCTAATCTCCATCAAAATCCCCAACAAAATTCACAGCTCCCACAACTTACCCTAGCCGACACGATCGCCGACTTCTCTCCGTTCGCCCCGATCGTCCTCGATCTCTCCAAGCATAACTTTTACCATTGGTGCCACCTCTTCCATGTTCATCTCGGTTGCTGCGGCCTCCGCGATCACATCAACCTCGCCTCGACACCACGGCCCACCGATCCACGGTGGGTCAAGCATGACCTAACCGTCATTCAATGGATCTACACCAGGATCTCCACCGAGCTCTTCAACCTGGTCTACACCGACAATGCCACGGCTGCCCATCTATGGGCCGCTCTTCAGCAGCTCTTTCAGGACAACTCCGACTCGCGCGTCAATGCTCTTCACATCGAGCTCCGCACCGGCACTCAAGGCGAATCCCCGTCACCGTCTTCTGCCAACGCATCAAGGCCATCGGTGATGAACTTCGAGAACTCGGTGATCACGTCGACGATCGCACCCTCATCAACGCCCTTCTCGTTGGTCTCGGCGATCAATTTGAGAAGCAAGTCGCCTTCATCCCGCTGCTGAAACCTTACCCAACTTTCGCCGAAGTGCGATCTATTTTGCAACTCGAAGCTCAGAATCAAGCTCGCAAGGTCGCGCGTCCTCCGCAGGTGTTTCACACGGCGCTTCGCCCGCCCCTACTGCCTACCCCTGCTACACCACTGACGGCCCCTCCTGGATGGCGTCTGAGCCCCAACTATCGCGGAAAAAATCCCGTATATCGGCCACCCGCTCCAGCGCCGACTCCTCTGTCGCGGCCACCTGCTCCTGCACCAGCTCCACCCGCGCCGACATCACCAGCGCCGCCACCGCGCTCCGCCATGGCCCCTTGGCCGCCGCAGCATGACCCATGGACCGGTCTCGTTCAGGCCTGGCCGATGCCCTGGTCGGCCCCCTCTCCGTACGGCGCCCCACTGGCCTACACCAGGCACTGGGGTCCCGGCCTCCGCCCCTCCATCGGCGCACCCGGGCCTCTCGCACCTCGCCCTCCGCAGCAGGTCTACATCGCCCAGGCTTCACCGACTTACATGTTGTCACTGCAGCAATACATGGCTCCGCCGACGTCGCTGCCCCACATGTACCACGCTCCTCCGGCTCTTCAGTACATGCCTGCGTCTCCTGCTCCGTCAACCGCTCCACCAAGCTGGGACCAAGCCGCCTTCCTCGCTACCATGAACAATTTCACACTCAACAACCATGAAGGTACGAATTGGATTTTTGATTCCGGTGCTTCCTCGCATATGTCTTCAAACATGGATTTTCTGCCAGCTTGTTTCTCGTCTCCCTTTTCTACCATCACCATTGGCGATGGATCCTCTATTCCAATCTCATGCACCGGTCACTCTTATATCATTAATCCAAAAACAAATTTTAAAATCTACCAAATTTTATCCTTCGAAATATTTTAGTTGCTCCATCATTAATTAAAAATCTGATTTATGTTCGTCAATTCACCATTGACAATAATGTTTTCATAGAATTTGATCCCTTTGGTTTATCTATGAAGGATCTAAAAACGGGGGCGGTCCTCGTTCGTTACAATAGTTCGGGTGATCTCTATCCTCTCCATGGCGCACCCACCTCCACACCTCAAGCCATGATTGCCTCCTTCGACCTATGGCATCATCGTCTCGGTCACCCCAATAAAACTACCGTGTCATCCATGTTGCAAGAGTTTAGCATCCCTAGTTCTAGTTCTTCTCATGATCCCTCTATTTGTAATGCTTGTCAATGCGGCAAACATATTAGATTACATTTTGGCACATCAACTACATCTAGTACTTTTCCGTTTGAATTATTACATTGTGATTTATGGACCTCTCCCGTCCCAAGTGTTTCAGGGTTCAAATATTATCTTGATATTTTAGATGATTACTCTCACTATGTTTGGACATTCCCTCTTCGTGTCAAATCTGATGTTACAAACTTTTCATTAATTTTAGGCAATATGTTCTAACTCACTTTGGTCTCCCAATTTGTTTCATCCAATGTGACAATGGAAAAGAATTTGATAATAACCAAAATCGAAATTTCTTTCTCTCCCAAGGCATCCTCTTTCGTTTTTCCTGCCCATACACATCTCCTCAAAACGGCAAGGCTGAACGTTCTCTTCGTTCTATCAACGACATCTTACGCACCCTACTAATCCAATCATCTCTTCGACCATGTTTTTGGGCAGAGGCTGTACGGACAGCCACATATCTTTTAAACATACGACCAACTAAAACATGTCCTCTTTATTCTCCCTTTCAATCTCTCTTTCTATCTCACCCCGATTATTCTGATTTGCGTGTTTTTGGCTATCTATGTTTTCCTAACATCTCCTCTACCGCCGCCCATCAACTAGCTCCAAAATCTTTGCCATGCATATACTTAGGTCCATCCGATGATCACAAAGGATCGCGATGTTTTGATCCTTCCTCTGGTCGTGTTCTTATATCCCTTCATGTCACCTTTGATGAAAATACTTTTCCCTTTTCAGTCGTTCAGTCCCCGCCAATCCCTAATTCTATTTCACAGTCACCTACCCCCATTGCGCGTCATCTTTTAGTGCCTACCGAAACTCCCGCCGTGGTAGCCGAGCCCCCTACCGCGGCAGCACCACCTCCTGCCGAGAGCCCGCGTCACCCCGTCGCGTCACCTTCTCCTGCCGCGGCACACTCTCCTGTCAGCACGTCCTCTAACTCAGTCTCTCCCGCGTCCACTACTTCTTCTTCTTCAGCAACTAATCCACTTCCTCCTAATGTCGTTCCCATACCTATCCCTACCAATGATCATGTCATGTGTACTCGTGGTAAAAAGGGTTTTCATATTCCCCTATGTTTTCTCAATATCTCAGCTACTCCATCGATCTCACCTATCCCAAGCTCCTACAAACGTGCTCTTCTTGATCCATTATGGCACTAGGCCATGAAAGATGAATTTGATGCTCTTATTCAAAATAATACATGGACTCTTGTTCCTAAACCATCCGGTGCCAATATTGTCTCGGGGAAGTGGGTGTTTCGTCATAAGTATAACTCCGATGGGTCTTTGGCTCGCTACAAGGCTCGTTGGGTTTGCTGAGGTTTTTCTCAACAACAAGGAATTGATTGACATAGGCATCCCCAATGGGCCTGCCGGAGATAGTACCCGGGGTTTACTGAAGGCCCACTACCCGAAGAATAAGAAGACTCGGAAGCCCAAAGATGTTATTAAGGAAAGCTAGAGTTGTAATAAGAAGTGTTGTATGTAATCTTGCGGGACGAGTTAGAAACCTCCCCGGACTCTGTAATTTGTACAATACGAATCCCTCGGCTCCGCCTCATATATAAGGGGGAGTCGAGGGACGAGAAAGATCATCGAATCATTGTTGACCAAACCTTAGTTTTATTTCGTCGAGCACTTTTCGGCTGATAACCCTCGAGATCTACTTGCCCTCTACATTACACGAAACCCTAGTCTACTATTCGTAGGCATTGACAAGTTAATACCTTGTCAATTGGCGCCGTCTGTGGGATTTAGAGGCGACAAGGAGCTGATCTCGATGGCACGTTCAGAATCGTCGACTTCATCGGCAGCAAGCAACATCATGGACAGAGGTAAACAGATCGAAACTGGTCTCGTTGATTTTGTACCTCACCCGCCCTCCCGTTTGGATTCATATACATATCCGGAGGAGCCCATGGAGATGACGTTCGGAAGTTTCCACTTTCACATCGGGAAGGAAGGAAGTTATCGTCTCGAAATTCCGACCTTCCCGAGGTTTCCTGTGGAGCAAACTGAATCTTCAAGCTCGGCATCATCGGTCGAGTCAGGCGACGAAGAAACATCTTCGCCACGCTTCATCAACACCAAGGCAAGCGAAAAACTCGCCAAGATCTTCAGCGACACGTCTTTCAAGTCGTCTGCGGACTCCTATATAAGCAGCGATTCCGAAAGTGTCGACAGCTTCGACTTCATCGACAAATCTAACAGCATTGAAAAGGTCTTCACCAATCTCTATCACGGTGTCACCGATTCCAGCAAGGCGCAGAATTCTAAATATCATCAAATCTACGTCGTCGGAGAAGCAAGTCGTGATCAGGATGAAACGTCGGAGGCTTTCGACGATCTGGGAAATCCATACGTCGATCCCTCTGACTTAAGGCGAGGATTGGGCAACAAATACGTTGGGCCTACACCACGTATGAGAGTTCAGTTGCCACAAGCAGCATGGGATAGAGCCGCAAGAGCTATGGATGGTTCAGAACCAATGGCGACAACCGCTACGGTCGAGGAATTGCAGGCATACCAATATAGACTCGCTCGAGCTGGAAGGGAATTGGAAAAACAAACAGAGGTTCTAAACAAAAGAAGGGAGGCAGCTTCCGCGTCAAGCAGGCGAAGGGCAGACCTCAGTCGACATTCAGGAACTTCGGGAGATAGTCACAGAGAAGCTCGGAACAGGGCAAGATCAAGGCTGCAAAAAATACCCGAAGCAGAAAGAGAGAATCTAGTTCAAAACCTCGACATGTCCTTTATGTCGATAGACACGAGAGGAAACATTATTCCCAAAACACCGGAAGCTGGGTATATGGCGACACAAGCTTATATCCTCGCATCCAGGCCACCTCCTGGAGATCCAAGGGAAGCATTGTACAACATGGCCATGGCAGGTGTTGGAGCCATGGGAACAGCGTTTGCATCAACACCTCCCGAAGGATCAGCAAGGCAAAATAGTCCACGACCTGCGGTTGCAGCAGCAGCTCCCGAAAGAACAGGCGACGCAAGGGACGCGGAAACCCAGGCAAGGGTAGACAGAGCACGGCAACATAGAAGGGAACATCGACACTCTCCAGACCTACCTGAGGAGGATATGTGCGGACTACCATGCTTTACTAGAAGGGTCCGAAAAACTCGGGTGCCCCCAGGGTTTAAGCTACCCGACAATTTCAAGAAATTCGACGGATTGCAAGATCCTGAGGATTGGTTGGTAGATTACCTCGAGACAGTGAAGCTAATCGGCGGTACAAGGGCGACGGCAATGCAGAGCATTCAGGTACACTTGAGTGGAGCCGCAAGATCTTGGATAAAGAAGCTTCCAGTAGGTTCCATCGACAACTGGACTGATTTCGAGGATATATACATCAAGAACTTTCGGTCCACCTGCAAAAAGCCTGCGACACTCGAGGAGTTGATATCATGCCGACAGAAACATGATGAATCAATGAGGAAGTACATCCAAAGATGGAACATCATCAAAAACTCGGCAGAAAACATATCTGACGAGAGAGCCATAGACGCGTTCGTTGCAGGAGTCCGGCGAGGAGATTTCGTGGAGGATTTGGGGAGAACCAACCCAAAAACAGTATCAGCGTTGATGGAGATAGCAAACAAGTGGGCAGATGGTGAAGACGATGTGCACAATAAGCGACACAGGTCACCAGAGGAGGACCGCAGTCGAAACTATCAGGGCAGGCGACGATTCTCTCGATTCTCGAGTTATGATCCACCTGGTCAAATTTCGGCTGGGTTTCGATCGGGCGCTGGAGGAAGCAACAGAAACAATTATCAACGAAGCAGTGAGCAGCGAAGTGACAACAGAGATGATCCGCGAAATAACAGACCAAACAATGGACCTAGGAGGCCCTTTGTCACCCCCGAGGATATGATGAACGGTCCATGCCAGATGCACTTCTTCGTCGACAACAATGGGGTAAGGCAGTCAGGACATCTACAGAAAGATTGTCGGAACTTTCAAGCAATGATGAGGGTTGCCGCGCAAGCTCATGCTCAGGCAGCAAGTCGAAATCCCCAAGGACCTAGGAGTGAGATCCACTTGCCACCCCCTCCCGCAATCACGGAAGAAAATCGACACCAGCTCAGAATTGCGGCAGCACCAGTACCACCACCATATGTCGATCCCAACTCACATGGAGCGGTCTCGATGATTCAGAAGGGCAGACCATCCAATAGAGCTCAGAAAGTAATCTCGCGACAGGTGTTCATGGCAGAGAAGATGCCCCCACCAACAGTCGAGTATCTCAATTGGTCGGGACAGGACATTGGTTTCACAATTGCGGATCACCCGCAGCAAGTTCCTCGACCAGGGCAGTCAGCACTCATTTTGCCCGCAGTAATCGCAGGATTCGACGTATCGCGAGTTTTCATCGACGGAGGAAGCAATCTAAACCTTATGTACGCAGATACACTAAGGAAGATGAACATATCCTTGGCGAACCTCAAACCAACGGACACGCGATTTCATGGCATCACACCAGATAAACCAAGTTACCCACTGGGAAAGATTAATCTCGATGTTCAGTTCGGCACCAGAGAGAATTACAGGATCGAGAGGCTGGAGTTTGAAGTCGTGGATTTCCCATCACAGTACCATGCTCTGTTGGGGCGCCCAGCATACGCTAGGTTCATGGCAGTACCACATTATACATACCTGTTGTGGAGGATGCCTGGACCAAAGGGGCCAATCACGATTAAAGGAAGCTTTTCGCTTGCCGATAAATGTGATAAGGATTTTCATCGGCTTTCAGAAACCTTCGGGATGCAAGCAGAATATATGGAGTCAAAGCTCACAACAGATTACGACGTATTACCAGATGTGGGGAGGCCTAGCAAGGAGTCAACCTTCAACACAGCAAAGGATTCCAAGGAAGTACAGATTCATCCAACAGACCCGAAGAAAACGACGTCCATTGCAAATAACATGGACCTCGCATAGGAAAGCGCGCTCGTCAAGTTCCTCCGTGAGCACTGGAAAATCTTCGCATGGTGTCCAGCTGACATGCCAGGAGTACCCAGGGAACTTGCCGAGCACCACCTACACTTGGATCCAATCGCGAAACCAATCAAACAACCTCTGCGGCGTTTCTCGGAACCAAACCGCAAAGCTATGCTGTCGGAAATTAACAGACTCAGAGAAGCAGGGTTCATCAAAGAAATACACACAGAAGCCACATGGGTAGCTAACCCAGTGTTGGTGCCGAAGAAAAACACAAAAGTCCTTCGCATGTGTGTCGACTTTACGTGTCTTAATAAACATTGTCCAAAGGATCACTTCCCCCTCCCGAGGATCGATCAAATCATCGACTCCACGGCAGGATGCGAACGTCTTTCCTTCCTGGATGCCTACTCTGGTTATAACCAGATTAGATTGAAAGAAGATGATGAGGTGAAAACAGCGTTCATCACCCCTTACGGCGTGTTCTGCTATCGAACAATGCCCTTCGGGTTGAAAAACGCGGGAGCAACATATCAGCGGATGATGCAGAAGTGCTTAGCGGAGCAGATAGGGAAAAATGTACAAGTATACATCGACGACGTTGTCATCACATCCAAAAAAGGCGACACTCTAATCGAGGACCTGAACGAAACTTTCGACAACCTCGACAAGTTCTGCCTCAAGTTGAACCCGACAAAGTGCTCTTTTGGCGTCCTGTGAGAGAACTTCTCGGGTTCCTAGTATCAGCAAGAGGGATTGAAGCAAACCCCGAAAAAATACAGGCCATCGTAACGATGAGGAAGCCAACAAAGTTGAAAGAAATACAGCAGTTAACCGGGCGAGTTGCAGCCTTAAGTAGATTCGTCGCCAGGCTTGGAGAAAAGGCGTTACCATTTTACGCCTTGATCAAACAAGGAGACAAGTTCCAGTGGAACGAAGAAGCAGACAGAGCTTTTGAGGACCTCAAGCGCAAAATCTCGACACCACCAATCTTGGTGGCGCCAAAAGAGAAGGAGCCTCTGTTGCTATATATTGCGGCCACACCCCAGGTGGTAAGCACGGTCCTTGTCGTCGAAAGGGAAGAAGAAGAAAAACTCCACGGAGTACAGAGGCCAGTATACTTCGTCAGCGAAGTTTTGTTGCCCTCAAAACAAAGGTACCCTCAGTACCAAAAGCTAGCATACGGAGTGTTCACAACAGCACGAAAATTGCGTCACTATTTTTCGGCACACCCGATCATAGTGGTCAATGAAGCTCCCTTGTCAAATATACTAAACAATCCAGAAGCCACGGGCCGTGTCTCCCTTTGGGGAATAGAACTTTCCCCTCGGGACATCACGTATGAAAAAAGAAAAGCAATCAAGTCGCAGATTTTGCCAGACTTCGTCGAAGAGTGGATGGAGCTGCAAAACACAGGACCACCGGATTTATCGAGAACTTGGACCATGAACTTCGATGGATCCAAGAGATTAGAAGGAGCGGGCGCAGGCGTGATATTAATATCACCGGAAGGCGACAAGCTGAAGTACGTTCTGAGGATGACGTTCCCAAACGCGTCTAACAATGAGGCAGAATACGAAGCCCTCATACACGGGATGAAGATGGCGAAGGCTTGCGGTGCAACTCGACTAAAAATCTTTGGCGACTCACAGCTGGTAGCTCAGCAAGTCATGAACCAATGCGACGCAGTCAACGACAGTATGATAGCATATAAGAAAGTCTACAACGAGCTCGAGAAGCTGTTCGATGGATGCGAAGTAAATCACATCAGCAGACTGAGCAACGACGAAGCCGACGTTCTCGCAAACATCGGGTCGCAGTGCCTTGCAGTTCCGCCAGGCGTATTTTGGGAAGAGATAGCAGAGAGGTCTACAAAGTCGACAAAACCAAAAAAGAAGGAGAAAAAACCCTCGGGGGCTACTAATGAAGCACTAGAGGAAGAAGAGGAAGATCAGGACCTGGTAATGATGGTACAGATACCATGGATGCAGCCGTACATATCATACATCCTGAAGAAGGAAATACCCGACGACCCAGTTGAAGCGAGGCGAGTTATTAGACGATCAAAGGCTTTCACTGTGGTCAAAGGGGAGCTATACAAACGAAGTATCTCGGGAGTCCTACAGAGGTGCGTCACACCCGAGGAAGGAAGGATGATCTTGAAGGACGTACACGAAGGAATTTGCGGTCACCACGCGAGTAGCCGAGCTATTGCTGCCAAAGTCTTTCGAGCTGGATTTTACTGGTTGACAGCAATAGAGGATGCGAAGGAGATAGTACGAACCTGCGACGCGTGCCAGAGGTTTGCCGCAAAACCTCACTCCCCTGCAGCAGAGCTGATGCCAATACCTTTGTCTTGGCCCTTTGCTCAATGGGGCCTCGATATGGTGGGCAAACTACACAAGTCTTGGCCAGGAGGGAAAGAGTATATGCTGGTAGCTGTCGACAAATTCACAAAGTGGATAGAAGCGAAGCCGATAAACTCACCAGACGGGGCATCCGCAGTTAAGTTTGTAAAAAGTCTCGTCTTCAGGTTTGGAGTGCCTCACAGCATCGTCACGGACAATGGCAGTAACTTCACATCCAACGAATTCAAAGAATACTGTGAAGAAGTGGGTATCAAGCTAAACTTCGCGTCGGTTGCACACCCGCAAACCAACGGTCAAGTCGAGAAAGCCAATGGAATAATTTGCAATGGCATCAAGAAACGCTTACTAGCACCATTGGAGAAAGCTCGATACACCTGGCCAGAGGAGCTGCCCAGTGTATTATGGAGCATACGAACAACACCAAACACAGCGACACAAGAAACTCCGTTCTTCTTGGTCCATGGAGCGGAAGCAGTACTACCAATTGAAATAGAGCACGATTCTCCACGAGTCGTGGAATATGACGAAGAGGTGTCGAGAAAAGCACTAGAAGATAACGTCGATGCACTCGACGAGGCTAGAGACGAAGTACTCTCTCGAGTAACCAAATATCAACAGGACCTGAAGAATTACCACAGTCGACGTTTACGGCCAAGATCCTTTCAGGTGGGAGATTTAGTTCTTCGACTCACGCAAAAAAGTCATGAAAAGCTCGAGTCACCATGGCTTGGTCCTTACATCATCACGGAAGTAATTGGAGGAGGAGCATACAGGATAAAGGACAAGAAGACAGGGGTGGAGGAGCAAAACCCCTGGAACATGGCGCAACTCAGGCGATTCTACGCCTAGAGTCGAAATATAGTCCTTGTAAAACTTCAATGTACTGAAACGCCCGCGAGTTTTCAGACGCACTCTTTTCCTTTTTCGGGGCACCGAGTGGGGCCGGGAAAGGTTTTTATGAGGCGGGCTCGCGATGCTGCAATATAATAAAGATAGTTGAGATATACATTTCTTCGGCAGGCTCGAGGGCTTACGCCTCAGACTTGCAAAATATATTTCTGACAATATTTCGCCTTGGTGCACAAACACCTCGCAAAATAAGATCAAGATATCAATCAACAAAAATAAAGGCACGGGGGCTCGTACCCGCAAATACAGTGCAATCAACATGGTCTAGTCGCCTTGGTATTAAACACCTCGCGAGTCAATAAAAGTACAACATAGTTCTCGACAAGAAAGCTCGAGGGCTGATACTCGCCAAAACTACACATTGAATAAATGCCTTGGTTAAAAACCTCGTAATACACAAATACAGAAAATAGACACCGAAACGCTCGGGGGCTGGACAAATATAGAAACATGATGATTGCTTTACAATATAATCACAATCGTGGTTTACAAAGAAGAGTTGTCTACTAAAGGAGAAAAATTAGTCACGATTCAGTATGTTATCAATGGTAATCCTGCCTTCTTCGGGAGCAGCGCCAAGAAAATCAGCATAATGACCGTCTGCAAAAAAGTCGGCGTCCATCCGAAGAAGATCCTCAATCATTTCTTCGGCCACAGGCGAAACCTTCGCGTTAATTCTGTCGACACCAACTCTTCGACGCCTTACCTTCTCATGAACTTTTGCAACAACTTGGGTCAGGTCAAGCTTCGAGTGGCAGATCTAAAGCATGATAAGGGCAAACCTGGCGCCAGCAACCAGTTGAGCTTTGACAAAACCATGGATCTTGTGGGGATCCTTAAATCTCCCCATTAGCCCGGGAAGAGTTTGTGGCTGAACGTTCCGAGGAAACATGGAGTTATAAACCATCGACAGAGTCCTGGCACAGAAGTCAAGGAAGTCGCGAGTTTGAGAGGTGCGATCCTGAAATCTGACAATCTGTCGGGTCCTCTCTGGGGTAGCCCAGAATAGAGAACCATGGTCAAGGGCAAGGTTAACAAGGAGGTTCGTCCTAGTATTTACCCTCTCTTCTTCGGCAGCAGCATCAATAAAGGAACCTATCAAGCAACGATGCGGAAATTTTAAAAAAAAAATGCAGCAAGAAGATGGAAAGTGTCGAGGTTTACAAAAAAGATGCGATAAGCATACCCGACATATCCGCGCTGGCTTCGTTCATCAACTCGAGCATAAAATTTTCTCGGGAGGTAGCCTTTTCAGCCTCAGAAGTCGCGATGTCCTTAGCAGCCATGGCCTCTTGAGCTTGCTGAAGCGCAATTTTTTCGGCTTCAGATGCCTTGCGAGACTGTTCCATCATCACAAGCGTTTGTCTCTTCGCATACTGAAGTTGTTGCCGAAGTTCATCCAATTCTTGCAGCAAGGAATCTTCGACAGGTTCGGTATTAGCAAGATTTTTTCTTGAGCAAGAAGGAGAAGGCAAGACATCGGGAGGAGCAGGAGACGGTGTACAGTTATCAAACACCAACTGAAATTTAAACAAAAAAGTCGACATCAATCAACAAGCGAGATAGAGTTTTCATTAATCTTTCAGCATATTTACAAGGCATTACAAGTGGAGCTAGTGGGATAGGTGTCGCCAAATAGCTACTTTGGCGACAGCGTCAAAAGCAAAGGAAAGAAAAAGAAGAGCATCTACTTGACCTCCGGCTTAGATGAGCTTGGAGCTGGGGTAGGTTTGAAGCCAAGAAAGGCAAGGATTTTCTTCGAGTTGGGCTTGGCAGCCTTAATCAAAGAAACCCATGTTTTTGTTTCCATCTTCGGCACATCTCCAACCTTGGCCCAGTCGACGTCTTGCTGGCTGCTAGCAACCAAAGCAATAGTACCTTCGACGCCGACCTTCAATCCTTCTTGGCGAAGATTGTGCCCAAGATCCTCTGCAGCATTGAAGCACTTGGCCAGCTCGCCGAATGTCTTTGGCTCTTCTTTCTTCGGGAAGAAAAATGGAAATAGCTTCGCCAGCGCAGAGTCAGCATCTTCCATGCCTTGGCGTGCTTCATCTCCATGAATCTCGAGAAGGGAGAGCGTGTCAAGAAGGGCGTCGTTCTCAGGAAGTTCAAGATCATAAGGTTGACGCGTCTTCCCTATGGGCGAAAAATATAGATCGTCAAAAAATAGAAAGCATGACAACCATCGAAAAAAGAGAGGTCGAAGTACTTACTAACGAAACGGCAACATTGCGACGATAAGCGAGTAATAATCTCATTATCGCGCGCAGTCTGTTGAGTGATATGGTCACTCAGAGAAGTCTCTGCATCGTGAAGCCTTTTTCGAAGCTCTTCAACGACGGCGGCGCTGGATTCAGCTTTCTTGCGAGCCTTTTCGCTCTGCTCTAATTTTAGAGCAAGAGCATCAGCACGCTTGTTGGCTTCTGCAAGGTTAGCTGAAAAATAATCAACAGTAACAAATTGTCGTGTTAATGATCATAGTACAGAAGGTGCGATCACGAGGAAAAAGGCAGCAATAGTACCTTTCAGCGAGTCCGAAAGATCACGGTACCCGACGAATTGGGTACCAAGCCGAAAGAACTCTTTCATTAAAGGCTGAGGAGAGAACCAGACAAGGGAAAATCAGACAGTGTAAAAGAAAAAAGGGGATGAAAGATACAAGTCAAAATACAAACGTGAAGGAGAACAGGGAAAGGACTTACGTCATTTAACGAAGAAGTCGTGAAACCACCACCTAGTTGGGCGGGTTCTTCGACCGGTTCAACCCTTGATCTTTTTGGCGAAGGGGCTCGGGGGCTTGCAGCTGGAGTGGTAAGTTCGACACCTCTTTGAGGTGTCGAAGTTTCGTCTCCATCTGGTTGCGCTTCCGAAACAACCAAAGTGCGAGACGTGCTCGTTCGAGCAGTCACATCAATAGTGGGATTATCCCCTTCTTCATCACTGCAACAAGCAAGTTATAACATAAAGAGACAGTATAGTGAAAATCTCGAGAGTAAATAGAAAAAGGAAACTCACGAGCTGACAAGAGCAGCGTCATAAGGATTTAAAGTTAACCCCTCTTCAGTAGGAGCAACTTCTTCGGCAGCCTTGGAGGTACCAGTATCGACGGCTTCAGACCTTTTCCTTTTGTTCCCTGGGGAAGCAGCAGGAGGAAGGGATTGCGTCGACTCGCTGGCGTCAGATTCGGCTTCTTTTTCAGAGGAAGCCGCAGATTTGTGAGAACCGGCGACTTCACTCTCAGGGAGAGAAGAACCCTGGTTGTCTTCAGCGACAACAGCTTGTTCCTTGACCTCTCCATCTTCAGGAAGAGGAGGAAGAGAAGCCAAAGTGGGATGGTTCTGCAGAAAAATAGCGATAATGATTATAGAGATATCAGTAAAATTTGACAAGTCGAAAAAAAGCAGGAAAAGTTCGGAACAGGAAAAAATTCGAGAAGATAAAAATACCTGAGGGAGAGGATTGGCGGCACTGTATGGTTCCACGCGGCAAGAGGAGGGAATAGGATCCTTCTTGCTGAGCGAGGAAATTCTTCGAATAAGCTTCTCCAAGTCCTTCACAGAAAGATCCTTGGAGAGCCTATTGGCGTCATTTGCACCAGCATACGTCCAAAGGGGATTTTTGCGAGCCTGAAGAGGTTGCACTCTAATCCTAAGGAAGTAGGCGGTGATTTGGACACCAGACAGCTCCTTGCCTCGAGTATTTTGAAGATGACGAATACGGGACATAAGGGCTTCTGTCGCCGTTTTCTCTTCTTCGGAAGCTTCAGCATCCCAGGAGCGGCGGCGCAGAATTTTGGCACTTCCGTCAAAAGGGACTATATTGTGCTCAACAGAGTTGGCACTTTCTTCGTGTATGTAGAGCCACCTTTTGCGCCATCCTTGGACAGAGTCGGGGAATTTGACGTCGAAATAATCAACGTCAGTACGGACACAGATAACAATGCCGCCTATGTTGTAGATGGCGTTGTGGGAGCCATTGCGGCGGAGGCAGAAAATGCGCTTCCACAGAGCCCAGTTAGGAGGGACTCCGAGGAAGCACTCGCAAAGAGTGATGAAAATGGCGACATGGAGGATGGAATTGGGGGTAAGCTGGTGCAGCTGAATCCCGTAAACAAAAAGAAGGCCGCGGAGGAAATCGTGAATTGGGGCAGAAAGGCCGCGGATGAGGTGATCAACGAAACTAACCTGGTACTCCATTGGAGGGTTTGGGTAGCTCTCTTCACTGGGAAAGCGGATGGCGCCTTCCTTCTTCATCAGGCCTAGCCTCTTCAGCATGTTGACATCCTGGTTGGAGATCTTCGATCTCTCCCACTCAACGCCTTCAGCGGCCATCTTGGACTCTGGAGTACTGTGGCGAGTGAGGCGGCTGCGTGGTGGCATCAACAGCACCGGAGGAGTTAAGGTAGTGCGTAGGCGAAGCTCAGAGGAAATTGGGCGCAAAGAGAAGTTTTTTGCAAAGGGGACTAGAGGTGCGGCGCAGGCGAAGGTGCGAACGGAGGTTGAAGAAAGGTTTATATAGGAATTGGGTGAAGCAGCGAACCGTTGGATGAAGAAATCGTGTGGTGAAAAAAGATTCTGTAGAGGAAGGGTAAATAAGTATTTCTACTGGGATGGAACGGAACAGGCGCTACAGTACGTGCGCCAGAAAAAGCGGAGGACGTGTGTCCCCCACTTGCACGACGTGTCAACGTGGTGGAGACAATGGACCCACAAGGCAGAAAAATTGCGGCTATTAACAGTAATGACATAACTTCGCTTAAGGGAGAAAATTTCGACAAGGCAAATAAAAAAAAAGATTGGCGACAAGAGAAGTTATTGAATACCTTGGGAGCCTTTGATCAAATACAAGTTTTTGCCCAAATGCTCGGGGGCTACTTCGAAAAAAGTAAATTTCGAATATGACAATATAGAAATTGCGGGAGCCTATGATCAAACGCAAGCTTTTGTTCATAGCCTCGGGGGCTACTTCCATCGGGAGCGCTGTTCGCGCACCCGAGAGATAAAAAGAAGAGAATATCGAGAAAAGAATGAAAAAATAGCGACAAGGTGCACTAGAATGTTGAGCCTACAACCAAGCACAAGTCCTTGGTTGTAGCCTCGGGGGCTACTCCCATCGGGAACGCTGTTCGCGTGCCCGATGAAAATTATCAAAAAGAAAAAAGAGAAAAAAAGAAAGAAAAAGAAGGAAGAAGGAGCATATTTCGAGTTATAAAGATAACTCTACATATACTCCCATCGGGAGAGCAATATAAGTCAGAAATTGACTCGATGAAATGTGCTATTCCAACAGCCGAATAAGCACTCGACAATATATTCTCAGAACGCCAAAAGTTGCGACTAAATTCTGAATGCCGCAAAACATTGCGAAGGTAAGACCCCAGATCCGTTCTGTGCGGCGTGGCATCGCCGAAGACTGCGCTCTGCTACTTTTTTCCACATCAACAGATGTGAAGAAATATCCCAGCGGACGCGCTGTGGATTCGATAAAATTGACTGGGACTCGACAGAATGGTAAGACCTTAAGCGGCACCTGTCGAAGTTTACACCAGTATCACCGAGATCATGTCCAGGGACGTGATCTTGAAGTAGGTTTTTGCGGATTGCCACTAGAGCAGTTAACTAGTACCTGATCCGTCAGATGAACTAGCCCCAATTACCGTTATCCCTGTACAATATAGAAATTCATGTGAAGAAATTTAGACAAGTTAAAGTTGTCGAGTAAAAATAAACAGGGGAGATTTTCCCTGACTCTACGACTCAAGTAAAATCTCGGGGGCTACTGACATAGGCATCCCCAATGGGCCTGCCGGAGATAGTACCCGGGGTTTACTGAAGGCCCACTACCCGAAGAATAAGAAGACTCGAAAGCCCAAAGATGTTATTAAGGAAAGCTAGAGTTGTAATAAGAAGTGTTGTATGTAATCTTGCGGGACGAGTTAGAAACCTCCCCGGACTCTGTAATTTGTACAATATGAATCCCTCGGCTCCGCCTCATATATAAGGGGGAGTCGAGGGACGAGAAAGATCATCGAATCATTGTTGACCAAACCTTAGTTTTATTTCGTCTAGCACTTTTCGGCTGACAACCCTCGAGATCTACTTGCCCTCTACATTACACGAAACCCTAGTCTACTATTCGTAGGCATTGACAAGTTAATACCTTGTCATTGATTTTGATGAAACCTTCTCCCCTGTTGTCAAGCTAAGCGCTATTCGCATCATCCTCGGTCTTGCAGTTTCTTCGTCTTGGCCTATTCATCAACTTGATGTTAAAAATGCCTTTCTTAATGTTTCTCTCAATGAAACCTTTTATTGTCAACAACCATCCGGATTTAAAGATTCCTCTAATCTAAATCTTCTCTGTCTTCTCAAGAAATCCCTCTATGGTCTTAAACAAGCTCCTCGTGCCTGGTTTCAACGATTTGCTACATTCATTCAAACTATTGGTTTTATCCCTTCTAAATCTGACACATCTCTCTTTATTTTCCAATCTTCCTCTCACATAGCATATCTTCTTTTATACGTATATGATATTGTTATTACATCTTCCTCTGATTCTTTTCTTAAACATATCATCACTCTTCGTCTAGGCTATTTTTAGTCCTTAGCGTGGATTCAGTGTGGGCCGCAGAATCTTTTTTCTTTTATTTTTAAAACTGCGTGAGCAGGGTCTTAAACTTGAGACCTCTTGGCTCTAATACCATAAAAGATTATTGTACTAGTCAATTGAACCAAAAGTCCAAACTGATGAAAAGAGATTAGGCAGTGTATTTATATTCAACATATTTGGTAAGGATGTGAGGACATCTCTCGTGTAGTAGTATAGTGTATGTATGCCTCATCTAATTCATCTTAAACAGATGCATGAGAAACTGTGTCACACGCTAACGTGCGCACGCCATTTTTCCTTCGATGAAGGAATATATTAATATCGAGAGATATCAGTTACATCCAGTCTTTGCAACAATGTAATATCCTAATGGCGGTACGGATGCACACATCCAAGAAAAGGAAAAGAAAACTAACAAACAGAAGTCCCACTACGGTAATCCAGCCCTAGCAGCAACAATACATCCACCACCAAGATAACACCTAAACTCACGCTCTCCAAAAGTGACGCCTCCAAGAAGGGAACAGTGCACAAGCACCGTCGTCGCCCGATCAAACAAATCTTAGGTTTTCACCCTGAAGATAGTTCTCGCTCTCAAAACAATGCCTTTAACAAGCCCATTTGCCAGGCACAACCAGTTAAGGCTAGACCTTGGGTTTTCACCCTGAAAGTTAGGACTCTGAACTTCACCTGTGTTGCTGCCCCCACTTGCATATTGCTGCTACGAAACCAAGAACACCAAGCAAGTCCCTCAACACCACAGGGACTCGAACCTCCATTGGTAGTCCTCCAATCCAGCCTTTCTAATATTCTCCACCTTTGATTTCACCGTGGACCAGAATGCCATCTGGTGGTAACACAGAACAGAGCTTTATGTCACTCCCACCAAAACCAAATGGTCGAAATAAAAGCATGGATGCTCACGACCGAATACCAGCCGATCCAGCAAACTCCAGGCATAAGGTGCACTGTTACATTTGCTCGAGGAGCCTTCCAGAACTCACCACTCTGGCCAGATGAAGAAAGACCGACCTCAAGAAGGTCCCCATCTCCGCACAAGAGGAACCATAGGACAATCACCTTTATAAGGCAGAACGGCAGGCCCCCCACGCCGCCGCCCGCCGGTCGACCTCATCGGAGGAATAGGAGGCCGCCACCGACCACGGACCTGGCGATGAATCGTCCGTCGCCACCCCCAACCCCGAAGTAGGCCACCACAGTGAGCCGTCGGGAAGGAGAGGTGCAGAGGACCCACCAGCCACCACCAGGCACGACCACACCGTCGTAGACGCCGGATCAACGGCCGTCAGGATCACCCCCGCCATCGACCCCATCACCAAGCATCACCCGGCCGCCGCAACCCGTGCTGGGGCAGCCAAGCGCAACGCGCCGCCGATCCACCGCCCGAGGCCGCTACCCCGGATCCCACCCAGGACCCCGGCACGCTGATCCTCCGGCCAGCCCTGCAACCAGTCGGTGATCACCGCCGCCGATACCGCGCCTCCTCTATGTGCACGACGCGAGAGGGTTGCCTGCCGCCGCCCAGAGCATCGCAGTGCGTGCGCCGGCGGTAGCAGGGAGAGAGGAGGCCGGAGGAGGGGGGAGAGGGGCGATGGCGCTTAATGTTTCCACCCGAGTGGCCCAAGCGGGAGGCGACGCCGGGGCCAAGTCAAAAAAAAATCCTAAGCACGCCGTATAGGTCGTATACTGCACTTTCCGCACGGTGGGGTACGGATCGTATACATGTGTGCTCAATTATCAATTAAGTTCAGCAAATCGCGGTGAACATATGTGTAGTGCGACACCGTGGTACCTCTTAAGCCAGCGGTAATGAATGATATATCTGCATGTGCATGTTGCACGGAGATCGTGTGACTGACCGGCCGCAGGCTTGATTATCTATCTCTGGTGTGCATGTGGAACCTACGTTTTCAAAGCCCGGCCGCTCAGCTTTTTCTGATGCCTGCTAATACTGACAAACGACACGCTCGCCATCGGACGGCTGTAAATTAAGGGCTGGTCGAGCCATCGGCCAATTCTCTTATTTTTAGATGCATCGGCCAATTCTCACATTATAATTTCGTCAACATTATATGCTCCTTGTTCCTTACCACGAGACCTGCCTCTGGATTGGAATCTACTGACGAATGGCACACGCATCTGCTAAATCAGTAAAGACTACCCAAGTTTCGTTCACAAAATCTACCAAAACGAACCCACTGAATCCTGTGGTCATCAAAACTTCAGGTCTGTTTGGATTGCATGAAGAAACCGGCCACGCCGAATATTTGTAAGAGGGGAACTTGCTCATGCAAGAATTTCACAGCAGATGCGAAAGCACTATACAGCCTAGTTTCAGAATCAATCCACACAATCAATAATAAGAACAAAAAAAAATAAGTGCAGCAACAAATCCACGATTCGCTGGAGTATCCTGACACCCTCTCCTATGAATGATGATGATAAGCACCATCCATCTGAAACCTAAACACGGGGCAGAAAAGTTATGGCACCGGCAACAATAGGCCCCTGTGCTGCTGGCAACCTTTCACTGTCGGTAGAGCCACGCAACGCGGCAACAGCAACCAGATTTAATGGCACACTGAGATACACTAACACTACAAAACATTACAGCAACAGCAATTGCCAGGAACCAGAACAACATGCATGAGCAAGTGAGTAGTATAATTGGCCGATTTCAGAAGAGTCAATAACTTCCTAATAAGTAATGTGACATTAGAACATTCGAATATGTTTTTCTTGGTTACGGAATATAAAGACTTCCACAGCAAGGCAAACCAGAATATACACAGTTGCTTGGCACCCGTTATTTACACGAGGCATCTTGAGCGATTGAATGCTGGGGAACCACAGCCTAGAGCTGCCCAAAGGTGTTCTCGCCGCTGTAGGTCATGTAGAGGAATCCATCATCATCCTTGTTCTCCTCGTAGATTGCAGACATCAGGGCAGCTGCAAACAAATAACAAACAGGAATTCAGATGAGAACATTGGACGATGCAGTAAAATACATGAATTAGACACAAGTCTGTTCAGGGAAGCTAGGCTGCTGCATTTGCTTTCCATACCTGTTGGCGGAAGTGTGTCCTTCACAAAGATGAAGATCGCCTTCTCAGCACCAAGCTTGATCCGCTTCCGCACAACGTACATAAATTGTCCAACTGTAAGGTCGGCAGGGACAAGGTACCTGTATGGTGGTGACGGATATCAGCATATAAAACAGTATGAAGTCAATAAGGGTGGCCCTGATATGATAGTGCTTTGATGTGCCATGCGACAATGTTTTGATGCATCAAGACTAACTGCTTCCGGACCATAGACATGACTTCCCAATAAATCATACTCTGTACATGTTGGATAAAAACCTATCAAGATTTAAATAGGATTCACGTACATTTCCAATGGTGTTCTACTAGTAGAAACAACCCAATTTACAGTGACAACACTGGTGACAGTAGTCATACCAAAAGGCCACATGCTATACTGCTGATTAAAAATTCAAGATAAAGAAAAAGCAATGACATAAACTACCATCAGTTATCACCAGGAACCCACCAAGAACCCACCAAGAACCCTGCTATTTAAGGAACACCCAGGAGTAACAGCATACGGTGGCTTTTATTCACATATACTAACTAGAGAGCCTAGAGGATAACCTTAGCAACACCCCTTCTAGAATAACTTACTACAAGAATTAAAGATGGAAAAATATCCTAAAGAGTAAAATGTTCGAGTAGTACTGACTTCTTCTTATCAATGTCAGGAATATCACTCTTCCCAGCCTTCTCAACAATCACCTACATTGAATAGATTGTTTACAGATTAGAACAAACAAATCACGAGTAATGAAACATGAAGGAAACAGTCTACTGAGCAAATGATAAGGATAAGCTTACAGGAATTCTATCGTTGTACTTTTCTCTGATGCGGTTAGCTTCAGCCTGCCTCCTCTCTGTAATGCATGGATGGGATGAAAAGTATTAGATGTAAGAAAAACAAACATCTTTTGAGAAAGTTACAGATCAAGGCCATAGTAGATAGAGAACAGAAGTATATAAGATATTATTGCTCTAGAGCCAGCAATGAGCACAGAACTGTAATTAGCATGACCATCACACGTATATAAGATATTTATTGTTTTTCTACAATTACAATAGCACCTACATGTCAACAGGTAACAGTCTAATAACCAGTAAAACGTTTATTATCTTAAGAGAAATAAACTACGGTGGCAAATTAAAAGGCTTATTACAACATGACCCACGAGAAGTGAAGTCCACAACAAAACTCTTATATATACTAGTATAACTCATAAACCAACCCAAAGAATCAAGCCGTCAAGCTGGATTCACAGCGCACCTTTATCACAGACAAGAATACAATCTCCTTACAATTGACTAATCAAAAGTTACAACACTTTCATGTTAATCATCAAATCAACCATGGAGATTAAATTAGTGGATGCATATTGATAAGATCAGCACCACGACTAGTTACTTATTCCAACTATCAAACACATGAATCATATCAACACATCCTCCTTGGAGGCCTACCAATTCTACAGGCAGCTGATACATCAGCTTCCAGAATATCTAAGACGCCCCCTATCCTAAATCATGGCGTGCTTTCGTTGACTGTTACCAACTGGAAGCAGAGGCCCGAGGTGTATGCGGCTTTAACCCCTTCTCTAAGAAGAATAACGAACTATTACAGTATTAAGCAGGTAAGGTAATACTGCTCCGCTCCTAAAAGAATCTACATGACTGTCCCTAGAATCTGTACCAACACAACAAATAGCACAAACTTCCAACGAACAAACAAAAGGAGAGCACGATAATAAGATTGAACGTACCGAGCGGGTGCTCCAGCTTGAACGAGCTCTTCGCCATCGATCTAGCTTTCGTCCTGCAAGCAATCACCAAAAAAGAACCACCAAATCAGCACCAAAACCTAACCACGAACACGCGTCAATCGAACCAATCGAACGAAACCAAAAGCAAATCGACGAAACCCGATGCAGAATCGATCGAGAATCAGAGCGGATACTTACGTGAATCGCCGGATTTCGCTGGATTGGGACGAGGGTTTCCGATGCGAAGGAGGCGGCGGGACGGCGGGTTGGGGGAAGAGTGGGGGATTGGGGCTGGTTAAGTAATGCTGGGCCGGCACGAAACGTAAGGGAATAGATAACTTAAAATTGTATAAAATAAATACAACACGGGTACGTCTCCCCCAAGGAAGCGGAACCTACTACTAGCGTGCACAGCTAGACTTCGGCCAAATGTTGCTATCCGGATACTTCTATGTTTCAATTTCAAGGAGTGTTTCAAAGAAACACTATTCCTCTGGTTTCCTTGTGGTGATGATTTGTTTATGGGTGTTGACCAGCTCTTTTCTCTTGATGTGTAAACTTCATTTTCTGCTATCGTGTAAAGTTCTCTAATGTTGTCACATCTTCTTCCATGGAATCGCAGAGTTTTATTATTCAACTAAGGCTTGCTTGTTTTTGTGGGTCTTGTTGCATGTTTAGCTAGTTTCAAACTCGGATGCGGAGAGAAGCATACACGTGATTTGGATATCATTTTCATCGAAAAGATGCATGATGTAAGGATGTATGAATCGTACAAAACAGTGTGGATGCCATTAAAGAGTTTATAGCAAAAAATCCAACTTTGACAATAAAGGAGGAGGGGGGTAAATAGAAGTGTTACTTACATTAAAACCTATCTAAAAATTTGAAAATCAGCAGAAGGTTTTAGCAAATGCATGAATTCGCTACAAATTTAAATATACATCGAAATCGCGGTGAAAGATAAAGGGGCAAAGATGGAGGCCCGTACTTTCACAACATTGGTCTCGGTGGAACTTTTAGTTTAAGCATGTTGAATAAATTTATACACGACTATATTTTGTCTACCCAGTGATTAACAGATGGGTGGTGTGTAGCGCTCCAGGGTGGATGCGCCACGGTCACTGCGTCGTGTTTGTATGCTCTTGATGAATTTTGTGGAGAAAAGTCTTATTCTTCTTTAACATTAAGAAGAGGATAGATAAAGAAATATGTGGCACTATAGCGCATGCACCTTAACGGCAATACCTGGTTGCACCCGCATGTTTAGTTTTTATACCACTCCTCCAACAGGCAACTTTTGGTATGAATATACACCCTTGAACAACTATTTGTAAATTGCAACGTTGGTGCAAACTTTTGGCAACAGCAAAATCCCCAACAAGAGAAGGGTACAAAACCCCAAATCCAGTTTGACCAAGTCGTCCGTCCGTCCGTCCACAGGGTTTTCGGCTGCATGATTTGAAAGTCACAGAAGGTTGTAGCAAATGCATGATTACTACAAAATTCAAATATCCATTGAATTCGCAATGAAAGATAAAGGGGAAAAACAGATGGAGGCCCATACTTTCACAATATTGGTCTCGGTGGAACTTTCAGTCTAAGCATGTTGAATAAATTTATACACGACTATATTTTGTCTACCCAATAATTAACTGATGGGTGGTTTGAAGCCCTCCAGGGTGGATGTGCCGCGGTCATTGCGTCGTGTTTGTATGCTCTTGATGAATTTTGTGGAGAAAAGTCTTATTCTTCTTTAACATTAAGAAGAGGATAGATAAAGAAATATGTGGCACTATAACGCATGCACCTTAACGGCAATACCTGTTTGCACCCGCATGTTTAGTTTTTTATACCACTCCTCCAACAGGCAACTTTTGGTATGAAAATACACCCTTGAACAACTATTTGTAAATTGCAACGTTGGTGCAAATTTTTTGACAACAGCAAAATCCCCAACAAGAGAAGGGTACAAAACCCCAAATCCAGTTTGACCAAGCCGTCCTTTCGGCTGCATGATTTGAAAGTCACAGAAGGTTGTAGCAAATGCATGATTACTACAAAATTCAAATATCCATTGAATTCGCAATGAAAGATAAAGGGGAAAAACAGATGGAGGCCCATACTTTCACAGTATTGGTCTCGGTGGAACTTTCAGTTTAAGCATGTTGAATAAATTTATACACGACTATATTTTGTCTACCCAATGATTAACTGATGGGTGGTTTGAAGCCCTCCAGGGTGGATGTGCCGCGGTCACTGCGTCGTGTTTGTATGCTCTTGATGAATTTTGTGGAGAAAAGTCTTATTCTTCTTTAACATTAAGAAGATGATAGATAAAGAAATATGTGGCACTATAACGCATGCACCTTAACGGCAATACCTGTTTGCACCCGCATGTTTAGTTTTTATACCACTCCTCCAACAGGCAACTTTTGGTATGAAAATACACCCTTGAACAACTATTTGTAAATTGCAACGTTGGTGCAAATTTTTTGACAACAGCAAAATCCCCAACAAGAGAAGGGTACAAAACCCCAAATCCAGTTTGACCAAGCCGTCCGTCCGTCCGTCCACAGGGTTTTCGGCTGCATGATTTGAAAGTCATAGAAGGTTGTAGAAAATGCATGATTACTACAAAATTCAAATATCTATTGAATTCGCAATGAAAGATAAAGGGGAAAAACAGATGGAGGCCCATACTTTCACAATATTGGTCTCGGTGGAACTTTCAGTTTAAGCATGTTGAATAAATTTATACACGACTATATTTTGTCTACCCAATGATTAACTGATGGGTGGTTTGAAGCCCTCCAGGGTGGATGTGCCGCGGTCACTGCGTCGTGTTTGTATGCTCTTGATGAATTTTGTGGAGAAAAGTCTTATTCTTCTTTAACATTAAGAAGAGGATAGATAAATAAATATGTGGCACTATAACGCATGCACCTTAACGGCAATACCTGTTTGCACCCGCATGTTTAGTTTTTATACCACTCCTCCAACAGGCAACTTTTGGTATGAAAATACACCCTTGAACAACTATTTGTAAATTGCAACGTTGGTGCAAATTTTTTGACAACAGCAAAAATCCCCAACAAGAGAAGGGTACAAAACCCCAAATCCAGTTTGACCAAGCCGTCCGTCCGTCCGTCCACAGGGTTTTCGGCTGCATGATTTGAAATTCACAGAAGGTTGTAGCAAATGCATGATTACTACAAAATTCAAATATCCATTGAAAGATAAAGGGGAAAAACAGATGGAGGCCCATACTTTCACAGTATTGGTCTCGGTGGAACTTTCAGTTTAAGCATGTTGAATAAATTTATACACGACTATATTTTGTCTACCCAATGATTAACTGGTGGGTGGTTTGAAGCCCTCCAGGGTGGATGTGCCGCGGTCACTGCGTCGTGTTTGTATGCTCTTGATGAATTTTGTGGAGAAAATTCTTATTCTTCTTTAACATTAAGAAGAGGATAGATAAAGAAATATGTGGCACTATAACGCATGCACCTTAACGGCAATACCTGTTTGCACCCGCATGTTTAGTTTTTATACCACTCCTCCAACAGGCAACTTTTGGTATGAAAATACACCCTTGAACAACTATTTGTAAATTGCAACGTTGGTGCAAATTTTTTGACAACAGCAAAATCCCCAACAAGAGAAGGGTACAAAACCCCAAATCCAGTTTGACCAAACCGTCCGTCCGTCCACAGGGTTTTCGGCTGCATGATTTGAAAGTCACAGAAGGTTGTAGCAAATGCATGATTACTACAAAATTCAAATATCCATTGAATTCGCAATGAAAGATAAAGGGGAAAACAGATGGAGGCCCATACTTTCACAATATTGGTCTCGGTGGAACTTTCAGTTTAAGCATGTTGAATAAATTTATACACGACTATATTTTGTCTACCCAATGATTAACTGATGGGTGGTTTGAAGCCCTCCAGGGTGGATGTGTCATGTCACTGCGTCGTGTTTGTATGCTCTTGATGAATTTTGTGGAGAAAAGTCTTATTCTTCTTTAACATTAAGAAGAGGATAGATAAAGAAATATGTGGCACTATAACGCATGCACCTTAACGGCAATACCTGTTTGCACCCGCATGTTTAGTTTTTATACCACTCCTCCAACAGGCAACTTTTGGTATGAAAATACACCCTTGAACAACTATTTGTAAATTGCAACGTTGGACAACAGCAAAATCCCCAACAAGAGAAGGGTACAAAACCCCAAATCCAGTTTGACCAAGCCGTCCGTCCGTCCACAGGGTTTTCGGCTGCATGATTTGAAAGTCACAGAAGGTTGTAGCAAATGCATGATTACTACAAAATTCAAATATCCATTGAAAGATAAAGGGGAAAACAGATGGAGGCCCATACTTTCACAGTATTGGTCTCGGTGGAACTTTCAGTTTAAGCATGTTGAATAAATTTATACACGACTATATTTTGTCTACCCAATGATTAACTGATGGGTGGTTTGAAGCCCTCCAGGGTGGATGTGCCGCGGTCACTGCGTCGTGTTTGTATGCTCTTGATGGATTTTGTGGAGAAAAGTCTTATTCTTCTTTAACATTAAGAAGATGATAGATAAAGAAATATGTGGCACTATAACGCATGCACCTTAACGGCAATACCTGTTTGCACCCGCATGTTTAGTTTTTATACCACTCCTCCAACAGGCAACTTTTGGTATGAAAATACACCCTTGAACAACTATTTGTAAATTGCAACGTTGGTGCAAATTTTTTGACAACAGCAAAATCCCCAACAAGAGAAGGGTACAAAACCCCAAATCCAGTTTGACCAAGCCGTCCGTCCGTTCGTCCACAGGGTTTTCGGCTGCATGATTTGAAAGTCACAGAAGGTTGTAGCAAATGCATGATTACTACAAAATTCAAATATCCATTGAATTCGCAATGAAAGATAAAGGGGAAAAACAGATGGAGGCCCATACTTTCACAATATTGGTCTCGGTGGAACTTTCAGTTTAAGCATGTTGAATAAATTTATACACGACTATATTTTGTCTACCCAATGATTAACTGATGGGTGGTTTGAAGCCCTCCAGGGTGGATATGCCGCGGTCACTGCGTCGTGTTTGTATGCTCTTGATGAATTTTGTGGAGAAAAGTCTTATTCTTCTTTAACATTAAGAAGAGGATAGATAAATAAATATGTGGCACTATAACGCATGCACCTTAACGGCAATACCTGTTTGCACCCGCATGTTTAGTTTTCATACCACTCCTCCAACAGGCAACTTTTGGTATGAAAATACACCCTTGAACAACTATTTGTAAATTGCAACGTTGGTGCAAATTTTTTGACAACAGCAAAAATCCCCAACAAGAGAAGGGTACAAAACCCCAAATCCAGTTTGACCAAGCCGTCCGTCCGTCCGTCCACAGGGTTTTCGGCTGCATGATTTGAAAGTCACAGAAGGTTGTAGCAAATGCATGATTACTACAAAATTCAAATATCCATTGAAAGATAAAGGGGAAAAACAGATGGAGGCCCATACTTTCACAGTATTGGTCTCGGTGGAACTTTCAGTTTAAGCATGTTGAATAAATTTATACACGACTATATTTTTTCTACCCAATGATTAACTGGTGGGTGGTTTGAAGCCCTCCAGGGTGGATGTGCCGCGGTCACTGCGTCGTGTTTGTATGCTCTTGATGAATTTTGTGGAGAAAAGTCTTATTCTTCTTTAACATTAAGAAGAGGATAGATAAAGAAATATGTGGCACTATAACGCATGCACCTTAACGGCAATACCTGTTTGCACCCGCATGTTTAGTTTTTATACCACTCCTCCAACAGGCAACTTTTGGTATGAAAATACACCCTTGAACAACTATTTGTAAATTGCAACGTTGGTGCAAATTTTTTGACAACAGCAAAATCCCCAACAAGAGAAGGGTACAAAACCCCAAATCCAGTTTGACCAAACCGTCCGTCCGTCCACAGGGTTTTCGGCTGCATGATTTGAAAGTCACAGAAGGTTGTAGCAAATGCATGATTACTACAAAATTCAAATATCCATTGAATTCGCAATGAAAGATAAAGGGGAAAACAAATGGAGGCCCATACTTTCACAATATTGGTCTCGGTGGAACTTTCAGTTTAAGCATGTTGAATAAATTTATACACGACTATATTTTGTCTACCCAATGATTAACTGATGGGTGGTTTGAAGCCCTCCAGGGTGGATGTGTCGCGGTCACTGCGTCGTGTTTGTATGCTCTTGATGAATTTTGTGGAGAAAAGTCTTATTCTTCTTTAACATTAAGAAGAGGATAGATAAAGAAATATGTGGCACTATAACGCATGCACCTTAACGGCAATACCTGTTTGCACCTGCATGTTTAGTTTTTATACCACTCCTCCAACAGGCAACTTTTGGTATGAAAATACACCCTTGAACAACTATTTGTAAATTGCAACGTTGGACAACAGCAAAATCCCCAACAAGAGAAGGGTACAAAACCCCAAATCCAGTTTGACCAAGCCATCCGTCCGTCCACAGGGTTTTCGGCTGCATGATTTGAAAGTCACAGAAGGTTGTAGCAAATGCATGATTACTACAAAATTCAAATATCCATTGAAAGATAAAGGGGAAAAACAGATGGAGGCCCATACTTTCACAGTATTGGTCTCGGTGGAACTTTCAGTTTAAGCATGTTGAATAAATTTATACACGACTATATTTTGTCTACCCAATGATTAACTGATGGGTGGTTTGAAGCCCTCCAGGGTGGATGCACCACGGTCACTGCGTCGTGTTTGTATGCTTTTGATGAATTTTGTAGAAAAAAGGCTTAAAACATTAAGAAGATGAGAGACAGAGACTGATGTGGCACTAAACTTGCCAGAAAAGTCGAAAACATGAGCGTTTTCAGCAAACATATGAGTTCTCCAGAGTAAACGCCAAATCAACAACTCAAGCTTCAATGATCACCGTCAAAATCACAACGGAAAAATAGACAAAAAAGAAATGCAGGACCATACTGGTTTACAGCGTTGGGTCTCAGTTGAACTTCTTTTCAGGCCCATCGAACAGATTTACACACCACTATTTTTGTGTATCCAGATGATCAAGGTTCTGCCCAACCAAGTATGCCCTCCAAATTTTAGACCGTGACAACATGCTCCAGTGCGACCCTATTTCCACACCCATGGATACTCGCTCCAAACTTTCAGCTCATGACGGTACACCATTCTCAGATCCATCTCTGTACCGCAGTATAGCAGGCGCTCTCCAATACCTCACATTGACTCCCCACATAGCCAATGCAGTTCAGCAACTTTGTTTTTTTATGCATGCTCCCATGTTCTCCCGCTATCAGCTGATCAAGCTGAGTACTTCGCTATCTCAGGGGCACATCGCACTTTGGCCTGCAGATTTACCATTCGACAACACCAGATTTGGTTGCTACAGCGATGCAGATTGGGCCGGTTTGTCATGACACACGAAAATGCACCTCCAGCTTCCGTGTGTTCCTTAGGAGCAGCCTAGTGTTTTGGTCGTCCAAAAGACAGCCCACTGTCTCACGATCAAGTGGCGAAGCCGAATATCTAGCTGTGGCTAATTGCATTGCAGAGCCTTGCTGGTTGCGTCAGCTCCTCCATGAGCCTCATTGTCTGCCCAGCTGAGCTACCATTGTATAACTGTGATACTATTTCCATGTACCAACAACATCCCAGTTCGCTCATGTGTTCACAAAAGGGATTCCGTCAGCAGTGTTTGGAGACTTCAGGTCCAGCCTGAACATCTTGCCAGATGTACCATTGTAACCATAGGACCTAGTCTGTAGGAGGAGCTAGTCCAGTGTTATCTGATCCGATCAATGCTCTCTATGATCGCCTGTACTCTGTATAAATATGTACTGTAAAAGATTGATACAAGTGTGGTGAATTCAGTAATCCAACTCTAGTTCCTTCCTCTGCATTGTTTGCATCTCCTGCAAAACAGATGTGAAACACGGTCAGGATGGGTGGTTTTGACACGGGCCTGACTGCTGCAGTCCAACTTCATGGTCTGGGATATATGACAATAACAAAAAAAAAACAAAAAAAAGAGGCATGCATGTTGTTATAGTCGGTTTGACCTATACGCGCAGGAAGCCCACTAGTGGCTAGTTGTGGGCTTAGCCCAAGTAAATTAGGGGCTTAGCCCAAGTAAATTAGGGTTTCGAGGAGGCCGTCCTCCTATATAAACACTTGTATCCCTTCGAGATTAATCAGACAATAATTCAGTATCATTACTGTCTCGTCTCCTGAAGGGAGACGGGAGATCCCTGCGCCCGCCGCACCAACCCTAGCCGCCGCCTCCTTCCTCCGCGACGGCGCCCAGCCGCCGGCGCCGAGCTCTCCAACCTCTCCGCCCTCACTTCCACCCTTACAACCTCCGCCCTAGACCCGGTAGAAACCTAGCCTCTACCACTTTGGTATCAGATTGCCTAGGTCTCATGGGCTCCAACAGCCCCCCCCCGTCGACACCATCGCCGCCACGTCCACCGCCGCCACCAACTCCACCCCCGCCGCCATGACCGGTGCCCACGCGCTGCAGGGGGCCGCCGCCGCAACCGGAGACCAGGCCGCCGCCGTCCCCACGGGCCTCGACCTCCTGCCCTCTACCTTGGCGGACCTCGCCGACAGCCTCCGCGCCATCCGCTTCGAGCTCGCGGAGATCAAGGCCGGCCAGCACCCGCCGCCCCACCGCCGCCGTTCCGCCGCCGCCCCACCGGCCGTCGTTCCGCCGCCGCCCCCACCGGCCGCCTCCGCCGCCAGCAATGGCCGGCCCGCGTGGTGGTCGTCGTCGCCCTCGCCGATTCCCACATGGACCGACGCGTCGCCCGTCTACATGCATACTGCGGCGCGGACGACGGTTCAGCAGCCCGCCCACCGCCCTGGCGGTCCTGGCGGGTTTACGGGCCCCTTCGCCGCGAGCACGTCCTTCAACCCGGGCCGCCAGGAGGGCGCCCCCGAGGTTCCGCCTTTGGCACAGCAGCCGCCCCGCTTCACTAAGCTGGAGTTCGCCACCTACGCCGGCGCCACCAACCCCCCCGAATCGGCTGAACCGGTGTGAGCGGTTTTCGGGGCACGACGCCTTCGGCACCGACCGCACATGGATCGCCTCCTATCACCTACGGGCCGCCGCGCAGACTTGGTACTACGCCCTCGAGCAAGACGAGGGCGGGATGCCGCCCTGGGAGCACTTCTGCGACCTGTGCCTCCAGCGGTTTGGGCCGACCCTCCGTGGCAGCCGCCTCGCTGAGCTGGGACGCCTCGCCTTCACCACCACGGTCCAGGACTTCGCCGACCGCTTTCAGGCGCTCGCGTGCCATGCCCCGGGCGTCTCGGCACGGCAGCGCGTCGATCTCTTCGTCGGCGGCCTCCCCGACTACATCCGCGTCGACGTCGAGATGCGCGAGCCGGCGGACCTGCAGACGGCCATGTACTACGCACGAGCCTACGAGCAGCGCGCCCTCGCCATGCAAAGAGTTCACGCGCAACGTGGCAGCACTCGTCCCGCGCCCGACCCGCCCCGACACCCACCGCCCCGCCGCGCCCGCACCGCCGCTGCGCCCGCAGCCCTCCCCGCGCCGACTCGCCCCTTCAAGCGGCCGACGGCCGCAGAGCAACGAGCGGCGCCGCCGTGGCTGTGCTTCAACTGCGACGAGAAGTACGCACCGGGCCACACGTGCGCCCGCCTCTTCTACCTGGAGACCGTCGACGACGCCGACGTTGAGTCCCTCACCGCCGAGCTCGCGGCCGCCACCGTCACTGAGGCCGGTGTCACGACCTACGCGTCAGTCGACGCGTCCGCCTTCGTCGTCTCTCTCCATGCTATGGCGGGCATCAAGACGGCAAAGACGATGCTGCTCCCGGTGACGATCAATGGGGAGCGTCTCACTGCGCTGGTGGACACGGGTTCCACGCACAACTTCTGTCCAACACCGCCATGCGCCGCCTCGCTCTCCGGCGGCGGGATCGAGACGTATGGCGTCACCGTCGCCAACGGGGATCGTCTTACGTGCCAGGCCGTGGCGCGACAGGTTACCATGCTCGTGGGCTGCGAGCCGTTCGCCATCGACTGCGTCGGCATCGACTTGGGCTGCTACGACTTCATCCTCGGCCTCGACTTCCTGAGCACTTTAGGCCCCATCCTGTGGGACCTCGACGCGTTGTCCCTCATCTTCTGGCGCGAGGGCGGCCGCCGTGTTCACTGGATGGGCGTGGGCAGCACTGGCACATCCCCGCAGCTCCACCTGATGGCCGCCGCGCTAGACGAGGCGCATCCGCTCCTGGCCGACTTCTATCGCAGAAGACGGCGACCTCTTCGACGAGCCGCAGGCCTCTCCTCGCGACCCCGTGACCACCGCATCCACCCGCCGCCCAACACGGCACCCGTAGCCGTGCGGCCGTACCGGTACCCCCACCGCAAGGACGAGCTCGAGCGCCAGGTGGCGGTCATGCTAGCACAGGGCATCATCCGGATCTCGACGTCACCGTTCTGCGCCCCCGTGCTCCTTGTGCGCAAGACCGACGGCACGTGGTGTTTCTGCATCGACTTCCGCGCCCTCAACACCGTCACGTCCAAGGACAAGTTCCCCATCCCCGTCGTGGATGAGCTCCTGGACGAGCTACATGGCGCGCGCTTCTTCACCAAGCTCGACTTGCGCTCGGGCTATCATCAGGTGCGCATGCACCCGGACGACATCGCCAAGACGGCATTCCGCACTCACCATGGCCACTACGAGTTTTTGGTGATGCCGTTCGGCCTCTCCAACGCACCGGCGACCTTCCAGGCTCTGATGAACGACGTGCTCAGCCCCTACTTACGCCGCTTTGTGCTTGTTTTCTTTGATGATATTTTGATCTACAGCGCATCTTGGGCGGAGCACTTGCAGCACGTGGCCGTCATCTTCAACGAGCTTCGAGCGCATCGTCTTCACCTCAAGCGCTCGAAGTGCTCGTTTGGCACGACCTCCGTCGCGTACTTGGGCCACGTCATCTCCGCCGACGGTGTCGCGATGGACGCGGACAAGGTCGCTGCCGTCGCCGCCTGGCCAACGCCCCAGTCGCCACGAGCTCTTCGCGGATTTGTGGGCCTCGCAGGATACTACCGGTGATACATCCAGGACTTCGGCCTCATCGCCGCGCCCCTCACGCGCCTGCTTCGCCGCGACGCCTTCTCCTGGGACAAGGAGGCGGCCACGGCCTTCGCCGCCATGCAGCGGGCACTCACGACGGGTCCCGTTCTTCAGATGCCGGACTTCGACGAGCCATTCGTGGTGGACTGCGACGCCTCCGGCATTGGCTTCGGCGCCGTCCTTCACCAGGGCGAGGGTCCACTCGCCTTCTTCAGTCGCCCCTTCGCCGCGCGCCACCACAAGCTCGCCGCCTATGAACGCGAGCTGATCGGGCTGGTCCAGGCGGTGCGCCACTGGCGGGCGTACCTTTGGGGCCGGACATTCCGTGTGCGCACGGACCACTACAGCCTGAAGTTCTTGCTGGATCAGCGCCTCTCCACCGTGCCGCAACACCAGTGGATCAGCAAGCTCTTCGGCTTCGACTTCACCGTCGAGTACCGCCCCGGCCGCCTCAACACAGTCGCCGACGCCCTGCCCCGCCGAGACGTTGACGACACTGCGGACGCGCCCACAGTCGGTGCAGCCCTCTGCATCCACTCCGGGCCATCTTTCGCCTTCATCGACGAGGTTCGCCGCGCTACTGCCACGGCTGCGGATGCGCAGCGACCTGCGCCGCCGCCTTTGGCCGACGGCGAGCTGGCCACGCCATGGCGCTCGGACGAGGGACTACTCCTCCATGGACGCCGCATCTTCGTGCCGATCATGGAGACCGCGCCACCAGGCCTTGTCCTTGGCGCATTCTGCGAGTCACGAGGGCGTCCAGAAGACCCTGCACCGTCTCCGCGCTGATTTTTACATCCCAGGGGATGGCGCCCTGGTGCGAGACTGGGTGCGGGCGTGTGTCACATGCCAGCGGAACAAGACGGAGACGCTCCGTCCGGCGGGCTTGCTGCAGCCGCTGGACGTGTCGTCCCAGGTGTGGGCGGACATCTCCATGGACTTCATCGAGGGGCTGCCGAAGGTTGGCGGCAAGTCCGTCATCCTCACGGTGGTTGACCGCTTCTCCAAGTACGCGCACTTCATCGCCCTCGGTCATCCCTATACGGCGGCGTCCGTGGCACGCGCTTTCTTCGACGGCATCGTTCGCCTCCACGGGTTTCCGTCCTCCATCGTCAGTGATCGTGATCCTGTGTTCACGGGTCACGTCTGGAGGGACCTCTTTGGCTTGCCGGGCTTAAAGCTCCGCATGAGCACGGCGTTTCATCCTCAGACGGACGGCCAGTCCGAGGTCGTCAACAAGATCATCGCCATGTACCTGCGCTGCCTCACCGGGGATCGTCCACGAGCTTGGGTGGACTGGCTGGCGTGGGCCGAGTACTGCTACAACACGTCCTACCACTCCGCGCTGCACGCTACTCCCTTTGAGGTGGTCTACGGGAGGCCACCACCGGCGATGCTTCCCTATGCGTGCGGCACGGCCCGCACTGAGACGGTGGATGACCTGCTGCGTACCCGCGACGAGATACTGGCTGAGGCGCGCCAGCGACTTCTTCAGGCTCAGCAGCTGGCCAGGAAGTACTATGATGCACATCATCGCGAGGCGGAATTTGCGGTGGGCGATTGGGTCTGGCTACGTCTTCTTCACCGGACGACCCAGTCCTTGGACCCGCGCTCTAGGCGCAAGTTGGGACCTCGTTACGCCGGTCCTTTCCGTGTGCTGGAGCGCATCGGCAAGCTCGCCTACCGCCTTGAGTTGCCTGCGGGCTCGCGCCTCCACGACGTCTTCAACGTCGGCCTCCTGAAGGCCTACCGGGGCGACCCTCCTTCTGCACCACCAGCTCTTCCACCTACTTCGGATGGGCGTCTCGAGCCTGCCCCGGCGAGTGTGGCTCGCGTGTTGAAGGCCCAGCAGCGCCGTGATGTTTGGCACATCTTGGTGCATTGGACCGGACTGCCCGAGGATGAGGCGACTTGGGAGAAGCTTGAAGATCTCCGCCAGCAGTTTCCAGAAGTTCAGCTCGAGGACGAGCTGTTTGAGAAGGCGGGGAGAGATGTTATGGTCGGTTTGACCTATACGCGCAGGAAGCCCACTAGTGGCTAGTTGTGGGCTTAGCCCAAGTAAATTAGGGGCTTAGCCCAAGTAAATTAGGGTTTCGAGGAGGCCGTCCTCCTATATAAACACTTGTATCCCTTCGAGATTAATCAGACAATAATTCAGTATCATTACTGTCTCGTCTCCTGAAGGGAGACGGGAGATCCCTGCGCCCGCCGCACCAACCCTAGCCGCCGCCTCCTTCCTCCGCGACGGCGCCCAGTCGCCGGCGCCGAGCTCTCCAACCTCTCCGCCCTCACTTCCACCCTTACAACCTCCGCCCTAGACCCGGTAGAACCCTAGCCTCTACCACATGTCGACTCACAGGTGCATGAAGACAGGTTTGTCCCATCATCATCTGCTGCCCACACTGCAGGTGCAAAACAAAGCTAGTTAGTCCCAACACTGAAAGTACCAGGATAGTAGCAATAGCATCTTTGATCTCAGCAGCTTATATTAAGTTAGTCGGCAACTCAGCTACGAGGCAACTCGACTAAAGTGGAAAAGGAATGACTAATAATAAAATGGGAGGGCAAGCTCACAGTCCAAACTAACTGTAATATCATGGTAACTAACTGTACAGAACTAAGAGAATGCCAGCTAAGGTCTACTTGTGTAAATCTTATTAGCTAGGACCAATTCCAGAATTTGAAATATTCAGTAGCAAGGAATAATGCAAATTGACAGAATAAGATTGAAGAAACTGCGTTACAGTTTCATTGTATTGCACCTAAATCAAAGTCTTCTCGGCAAGCAAAAAATCGTAGTGCTGCAAACGGCAAATCTGAATGTTGCAAACTGTAGACTTAGACTCTTCCAAGGGCACTATGTAGCTGCAAATTGCATGCAAGAAAGACAATATGTCTACATGTATACTTCATGCCTTACTGAATTAGCAAGAAGGCAAGCTAGTGTCACTGTTATTCTGAAGAATAGTATCAGTAAATCAATGAAGTGAACAAGCAAACTCTCGTAGATGTACCAAAAGAAGAAGAATGAATTAACCTACTGGGACAAAAAATGATTTCAGTTTAAAATCATGAAGGGCGGTTAGAGAAAAGCGTCCTATAAAAATTAATAAAGAGAAAGTTTGTCCAGCACCTTGGGTTTTCTTACTAATTTCATTCGGAAGTCTGAGACAAATAATACACAGTAGACATTAATCTATATGAAATCAACAGCGGATTTCCAGGCCTGCAATCAAATATAATTGAGTTACAAAATGGTTTCAACAGAATGATGTGAGTTGGCAAAATCTAATTTCCAAAGAAGAAATCCATTACAACGTACAGACAACAACAATAGGGAACTTCCAAGACCCACCTTGGTCCTGGAGACCGACCGCGGCAAGTCTAGAGAGCAGGAAACGGTGCAAAGAGCCACCGCCGATGTCGACAAACACGGCAGCAAGAACAGCATCTCTGGATTCAAAGTATTACCCACCACACTCAACAAAGGTTACTTACAGAACACACGCTATTATATCAAGTTAAACCAACACCAGTAAAGTTTGAAAAATAAAAACCCACTAAAGTCAGAGAAATGGAATTTGCTGGATTTCCACACCACAAGTTCATTTTTTGCTAACTTTTGACGACATTTAAAAAAAATTGACCCAAAGGTACCAAGATAGGTAAATATTATATTTCTCACTGCATGTCTAACAAAAAAGATGTAGCAAAATGTGTCTACATTAACTTCATGTTTTTTCCTTGCAGATTTGGTGGGAGTTGTGTGTTCAATCACACAGACTGAAAACAAGTGGATTATTTGTCCATACAATAGGAATAAAGAGTGGCATTGATCATTTGATTGATATATAAGAAAATTTAAATACATATATATAACCTATAATTTATTCTTAATTTCTTACGCATCTCATTCCAAATCATGAGAACAATTTGCAAGCACCATCAAATTATCCATGTGAAGAACATACTAATAAAGCTGTTCAAAAACTACTCGCCTTTTTGGATACACCAAAACAAGTAAGACAATACTGTCACCAACAATAATTTTTTGGATTGTTGTCCTGACTAACTTCATACAAAAATATAAGATAAAATGTATTACACTTGAACCACTAAATTTTTTGCAATGGATTTGTCAAATGGATGGTAGTAACATCTATTAAGACAGGGGATTCTTTTGGTTCTCCAATGTGCAAGAGCTCAAGAAATAGACGAAATACACTAGTAATGTAAGTAAATTTTAATCTAGAACTGTCCTATACAATTTCATTTTAGCCATTTAACTCTTGCATATATGTACAAACTAAGCCACATTATTAAAGATGACCCGGGTAACTGCCTGACAGCATTTTCTCCAACATGAGAAGAAACAATTGAAAAATTAGCACATAACCTTTCGACCGAAACAGTTAATGAAGTTCCGAACCAGAAAAAAAAAGTTTCCAGCTTGCGCAAGGCAAACCAAATGTAGAACCTTAAAGAACTATTCTAGGATAGTAGGATGTCATTCCTGGTAACTAATGACAATAATAATGATAAAGCAAAAAAAAACCAAAGCTCAACTAGAACACAATCCTGTTGAAGAGAAACTTGAGATAAAAAAAACTGCAATAAACATTATAAGACTTAGAGAGGTAACACTCACTATCTGCATGCTTCCTAGAAACATATTTACATTCACTAACAATTTTAGTATAAAATTTCAGTTTCCGGATATTTCTACAGAATCATGTCCTCAAGATGGCACCAACATTAGCAGAAACAATAATGAAATGCTGGCATTTCTTGACAGGTATTACCTCCTTTCCAAACTATAAGCCTTTTTAGAAAGCTCTTATATTTCAGAACAGAGGTAGTAATTCATTATTTCACATGCATCACTATATTTTAGTGATAACACTAAATTTGCCATATAGCATGATGAAAGATTAATATTGATGTACAATTTATCTGATGGGCCGATCTCACAACCTTCATGCAGAATAGATTATAGCAGAAGATTAAGCTAGAAACAGTAAAATCAACAGTTCCTTCAAGGTGCAACCAGAACTTACAAGGTAAATGTACATAAATGCAAAATTGCTTAGTAACATGTATTAAAATATAATGACCTTTTGCACTTAAACAGGTCTGTGAACGAAGTGCAACTTCCACAACATACGAAGATAAAAAAGAAACTCAAGGCAAATCACATTTTTTACTTCTCAATTACCATTTCTTATGTATAGCAATACATATTTCATAATATGATATATAATATATTTACGGAATAAAGCTTCCTATCAAAGCGTTAACATCAAGACAACATCAGCACTTCATTACAATTTATCAATTAGCTTATTGTGCATATGACTAATCTTTTATCCCAACATGTAGCTGTACTTCAGAATAATATTGATGCCATATTGGTTGTTCCAAGACACACCATCGCATTAAGCAGCAAAACTAAGGATAGGTGTTGCCTAATTGTAACATGAACAGAGTTAGACCATGGAAAATACATAGAGTGCAGATACCAACATCTGTACATGCCATGAATATAACATCTAATACAGAAATAATAGTAATCATTCAGATAACACCACGAGCAAATCAAAACCACAGAAAAGCAGGTAACTACACACTGAAGTCATCAGAAGTCTTTTGCACAATATTCTGTTGTTAAACCCAAAATCTCCAACACCCCAAAAAAAGTTGCTAACTAACGCTGCATCAGTTCCCTTCACAAAGAAGTGAGACATTCAAACGATAAAACTCTAGAGCTAATGAATGCTCCATCACTGCCTTAACAAGGAAATAGGCTCTATTAGTCCCTTAAGAAATAAATGGGTCGCTAATAGAAAGATCAGACGCGTCGCTGTAACTCCAAATATGACCCGCTGCACGCCCACGGACCTCCAAGGAATGTTTGCGCAAGGACTTATTGGCCCACATTCTCTTGGAAGCCAACGGCTGCAGTTTGCCCGTGACCTCATTCATCATCATAGATTCTGGACCGGCCAGCAAAACTATCACGTTCTGCAGCAACACCGCTCTCGCAAGAACCAGCTTCAGGAACTCAACCTGGTTTGGACCCCCACTAAACTGATCAAACACCAACTTCTTGACACGTGACTGCACACATTTGATCGGACCGACCCTTTCCCAGAAGGTGGAATTGAGCTTGTCCCTGGCCTTGACTTCACCAGGGTCGTCGTAGTAGTCAGTGTCATTATCAGACTGCAAAATTAAAGTGTGCAATTCAGCAAAAGATGGAATCCGAGAAGTAAAAATTGTGGTGAAGCAAACTGCGAATGCAGAGAGATGCAGGGTAAACAAAAACTCACAGCCATAATGTGTAAGGTCTCTACTTCAGGGAAGCATCTCAAGAAACTCAGCAATGTTCTCACTTCCCCGGGGACTCTGAAACGCACCTTCACAGCTAACACTTTGATGCTTGGAACCTCTGTATTTGGGCTAACTTTTGTCACCCTAGCCTGCAAATCGTCGCAGCAGTGATCAAATTGACAGCTTAACTCAACGCCAAATCAAACCAGCCCACTCAAAGATCTGTCTATATGCTCACTAAGAAGATAAATAGGAGAGAACAAATTCGACCTTGATGATGGTGTTGCCAATCTCAAGCACATGTTTGGCCGTGTCCAAGTAACCGAGTACTGTGAGCTGAGGAGCATAGCCTATCTTGACCTTGATGGTCATTCCAGGCTCAGGGGCGTGCGTGCAGTAAAGGATGAGCCGCTGCATCTGCGGAGCGGCAATGATGGCGACCTCGTCCACCAAGGAATGCCAGAGCAGCACGCACCGGAGAGTGTGGCTGCCGATGCGGACGCGATCGGGCAAGCAGTAATTGGAGATGAGCGCGAAGATCTCAAGCTTGGGGCTGCAAGCGAGCATGTAATCCAGGTCGTGATCCTGCATGATGCCTTGGCAGATGCCGAGCTCCCGGAGGTGAGGGAAGACGTCAGGGCTGCGTGGGGGGCCGTTGCTGGTGAAGGGGAAGAGCCAGACACCGAGGTAAAGGCGGCGGAGTGATGCGCCGCAGCAGAGGAGGGACTGCGGGAGCTGTACGGGCACCTTGTCGAACCAGGGGCGGTTGACGAGGATGAGGTTCTCCACGCCCTTGTCGGCGAGGAGGCGGAGCCACCCGGCGAGCGCGTCCTGGTTGGTCTCGTCGATGAAGTTGCTGAGGAGGTGGGCCCAGCGGAAGGGGCCCGGGTGGGAGGCGAGGACGCGGGACACCACCGCGGCGGCGGGGGCGCGCCAGTCGGCGCCGGGCCCGTCCGTGAGGAGGTGGGCGTCGTCGAGGACGAGCGGGGTGGCGCGCCACAGGCCGCGCCAGCGCCGGGAGAGCGCGTCGGTGCGGGCGCCGTCCTTGACGGGGAGGCGGGAGACGACGTTACGTAGGAGGCCGTCGGGGAGGGCGCTGATGCGGTCCTCGCCGCCGCCGCCGTCGGAGAATGCGGCGGAGAGGGAGGCGGCGGCGGAGACCGGGGAGGCCGGGAGGCAGTAGTGCATGACGTCTCTGCTCAGGCCGGGAGCCATGTTTCCCTTCCCTTGGGGGCGGCGGCGCGGCAGTGAGCAGGTGTTGGGGGCGGCGGCTGGCCGGAAATGGCTTGCTAGGTTTGGCCGTTCCTGTGGTATAGTTTGCCTTCTCCATCGGTGTAAATTCTTTTCATTTCCTGTTTATTACTGTATCATTTTTTATGCCAACAAGATTGCAAGAAGATGTAGCCCAAGACAATAAAACTCAATGCACAACAAAATACTTAATTAATTCTTCTAAGTGAAGAAAATAAGACAACAAAAATTGAAGGTGAAAAGGGAGGCGACCTTGCCAATGTTGACAATGTTGTCCCCTCCTCCGTCCACCACTGGGCGATAGGAAGAGGGGGAAACCCCGATTTCATGCGCGAGACAACGTGTAGGTTTAGGTTTACGTTTCTAGTGGATCTAGCTGGGTCGTTAGAGCTTACATAACTTATGCTAGCACTTATTTAAAGTTTGCAGTGCTAACGTAAAAAAAAGCTAATTACACATTTAGTCCTAGAACTTGTATCGCATGTGAAGATTTGGTCCTAAAATTTGCAAAGCGTGATAACCAAGTCTAAGAACTTGCGTTGGATGTGAAGATTTGATCCTCGAAGTCGGACTGTGCCACGCTGGAGTCCGAATCGGCTGCCCAGGTGGTTTTTGTCGTGTTGGTTATCTTGCAAATTAGCCCCTAGAAAAATGCTTCTCTTTTTTATGTCTTCATGCACGATTGGCTGGGTTGTTAAAGGGTTTTCTTTTTTTTGGAGCTAAATTATCGGCGCTTCTCCCGTGTTCTTGCTCGCGCACGCGCTGCTCCTCCCTCCGCTGCAGCTGATGAACTCGTCGGAGATTCGCGAGAAGCTGTGGAAGGATGATCCGCCGGCCTGTGGTACGACTTGCCGTCCTCGATTCTTCCTTCTCCCTCTGGTTCCGCTCCTCTGGTTCCTGGCTCGGAAAGTTGTTCTTGGTGAGGGTAGGATTAAAATCGAGGAAAAAAAATTTTTGCGATGAATCGATCCGTAATCAACGACAATGTCGTCTGAGCCCATTATCCTTCATAGTTGAGGTCTATTGAGGCTGTTCCAGGAACGTCCTATTAGGCGGAAAAGCAGAGACTATTCTCGTTCAATCCGAGAATCAAAAGTTTTTTGTTATAATTCTATTTACATATGTTAGTTTGAGTCTTTGTCGTCGAATAGGACCAAAAAAGTTGAAATTTAGGCAGATTTGTAGAAGTGTTAACTCTGAATTTTAGTGTTCATGTTTGTTGTGGTTTCAGTTAAGTTCAAATGGTGAGCAAAAGAAAGATAAAATGCAGAAAAATTCATAGTTCTTGCCAGAACATTAGAATATCATATGACATTGCCAAATAGAGATACAAACGCGGTCCTGTTGCTAACAAGTAGTAACACAACAAGGGATAGGAACTGCTCTGCTCACTCTGAGACTAGAAACACACCAACTGCTAGAAACTGCTAGGAAATTATTGTGGCTTACAACTGATGTTGTTGGCCACCTTCTTTGGAAACCCTTGGATGCCTTTCTTGATCTTGCACAACATGACAACAGCTATCATAGATTCCTCTCTTTTAGGCACAAAGTAGGGATCAAATGGTAGTCTTCCAGGGTATGTAGCAGCTTCAACTGCAGTAGAGCCATAAACTCTAGGTTGGTTTGGTTGGTTTGTCTGAAGTGAGCTTGGTATCTCAGACATGACATGCCTGTTTGCAAGAGAGTACATCATGCCATGACCTAGATCTTCTAGCCCAGCTACAGCATCCATCTCTACAGCTAGCCTATGTAGCCTATTCCTCTCAGTTGTTGCCTCCCTCTCCTCAGCACTTCTTCTGTGGTACACAGGCACTTATTTCTCCCTTGTTGCATATTCTCTGGCACTAGAACTTGATCTCAACCTTGAAACAGAGCTCCTTCTGGAACCAATGTTTCTCCTTTGTTTGTCACTCCACACATTGTGTTCCATGGTTGAGATCAATTTGGCCAGGCAGTACAGGAGGCACCCATATTTAAGGTGTATGGGGCAGGAAGAAGACAATGCTCTAGGCACACAAGGCAACAGTACTTGTAATAAGACAACCATTGACAATTCAAATCAACTTGACATATCAGTATTTTTGTAGTCTGCCTCATGTATCTGGCTAGTTGAATGATAGTTTGTCTTGTTCTTTTTTTTGCAGTTACTAATCCACAGCTGGCTCCAAAGCTTTTTTCTTTGGAGGTGTGCCACAATGGATTTTTTGTGGCCTTGCTGGAAAATTGAAGTATGTGGATGACACTGTCTCTGTTTTTGACAATCTGCTAATTGACAGTTGGAACAGCTCAACACTTGATCATATTTTGTGTGTGCTTGATTATATGAGGGATCAGAAGGTTCATGTGTACTGGATTTTCCCAGGTAAAGAGTTTTTTGATGGTTTGTTGCCTCTGCTTGCTAATGCAAATTTGATTGACATGAGAAGGGAAGCACAAGTCCACAAAACCATGGTTATATGTGTTGATCGGAGCTGACCTTCTGAGGGCTAGAGCAGTTATTGCTAGAGTGGGAAATGATGTTGCACTCTCTGAAGAAGTTGCATCAACATCAATTGTAGTAGCACAAGATGTTGGGCAAGCAGATAGTGACAGTTCAACTGACTCTGAATTTTTTGATAGTGATTATGATGCAGAATCTGGAGATGATGATTTGTTTTTGGATAATTAATGTTGACAGTACTGACCTCCATGACAACAATGATACGGTGTTCACTGCTGAAATTGAAGATGATTCTCAACTAGAAGGCAGAGACCTTAATTTGGAAGAAGGAGAAAGACTGCAGTTAGAGTACAAATTTGCAGCATTTAACCCAGTAGTTGACATGGATTCTCCTGTATTCAAGATTGGGATAAAATTTGGCAGGATTGAAGAGGCCAGGCAAGTAGTGAATGCATACAACATCAGAGAGAGTGTGAAGACAAGGAAGACAAAGAATGACAAAAACCAGGTTGCATGCAATTTGTGAGGAAGGTTCTCCATGGAGGCTAGAGATTGGTTTTGATTTGCAGAGATCATGTGGATATGTGGTGACATCTTATGAAGGAAATCAAAGATGTGAGAGAGTTTATGAAATGAGAACTCTTACAGCTAAATTCATATGCACACGATTCATTGATGAATTCAGAGACAATCAAAAAATGGACCCCCAATCATTTGCAGCAAAAGTGTAGAGAAAATACAATATGTGCCATGACAGGTGGAAGTTGGGCAGAGCAAGGAAGGAAGCTATGTTGGAAATCCATGGTAATGAAGAAGCACAGTTTGCTCTTCTAAGGGACTAGTAAAATGCCCGTGCGTTGCCACGGGTTAACAATGCATCAAGCCAAGGGAAATAACATGCATCACACCCAGGGAAATAGCATGTGTAGGGACGTACGGCAAAAAATTCTAGGTGGCATTTCATCAAATTGATTTGAGTGTAAACACTCTTTGCTTTGATAAAAATGATTTGGGTGTAAACACTTTGCTTATCCGGCCTCCCTCATACAAAGAATATTTTTCCCTCATACAAAGAATATTTTTCCCTTTTTATATCCATCAACAATTTGTCAGGCAAGCAATAACAAAAATCAACAAGACCACATACGCATCTGCTGCATTCTATATAAAATGCATTTATTGAACATGAGGTTTTTTTTGGCTTTACATTAGCACAAGAATAGGAAGCGAAACAAGATTTTTTAGGAAACTGTCACACCAATCTATTTTTTTGCGAGTCACATTAATCTAATCGTGTGTGTTATTAATAACTTTATTTTACCAGTTTCAAAAAAAAAAAATAACTTTATTTTACCAGTGTGTTGCCACTAACTGGAAAACCTAAAATACCAGATGGTTCATAATTTGCATTACACTGATGCTCATTGTAGGGATGTCTAACTGGTAGTTGGCACTGGTTGCTGCAACCGGTTTCCTTTCTTCCTTTCTAGATAATGGGCGAACCTACGAAATCTTGATACCTCTTTACTGCCGCTTACTGAATTCATGTTTCAAGAAGGACATCAGCAAAGTATTGCAAGAAGTGGCTCAGAAATATAGCCCCCAGAACTTATTTAGGGCTGAGATAATGATAAGCTTGCCAGATTCATCATCATATATGAAAGAAACATAAATAATATACTTCCTCCGTCCATATTTAGACGCCGTACCAGCAGTTCATTCTTGTTTTTGCAATTAAATCCCTAATACATCTAAAATGTTTCAAACTTGGCCTTAATTTAGAATTTCAAAGACTCGTCTTCTACTCGTCCTCCCCGCCGTCCGCTATCGACGAGGTCGAGGAAGGAGCTCGTCTCGACCTCGTCGAGGATCACCCTGCCTACACGCGCTCCTCTTCTGGGTCAGTGTCCTCCGCATCCTCCATCTTCCTCTTGAAGGTCTCCCTTGAGATTGAGCTCAACAAAGGCCACGCGCACGAGTTCGACGGAGGAGACGAGCTGGAGCTCCACGGCGGCCACGCGCAAGATCTCCATCAACTACAGCATACCAGGACCGGCCACGCGCAAGATCTCCATCAACTACAGCATACCAGGACCTCCACACTTAACGCACGCTTGCCCCGAAGCAGTGAATCGACCGAATCCACTGTCTCCTCCAACTCTGGCCCCGCTCGAGCTCGCCGCTGTCGTGCCTCCTCATGATTCCCCGAGCCATCAACATCATCAGGGAGAAATTCTGGTCATCCACGAGCCTTTTCCCCTCGCAATTGGCTTCTGCTTTACTCGGCCGTCATGGTCCTCCGCTAGCCGCAGCTGGAGGTCATCTCCGGTGACCAAAAACAAGCGGCACCGCCACTGAAGTGTCTCCTACGCTCAATTTCATCTTGCTTCTCCCCTGCGCTAGTCTAGCTCGTTGTTGTTGCTCCCACAATGCTAAGGATTCACAGAGTGCATCAACTTTTCCAGAAACACAGAGAAACTATTCCAGAGTATCAAGATTCAGAGTTTATGACAGAAGTGAGACTTGTACCTTCTGCATCATCATGTTAAGAACATAAGCTATTGTGGGAATTGAACTGAAAAAACTGCAGTATCAGGTGAAGAAAATGAGACTTGTTTTCTACTGGATGGCAATTGAACTAAAAATAACTGAACATATGCAAGAACTATTTGATATCCACATACCGAACAAAAGCTAATTCATGTGCATTTATATACTATAAGAAGGAAGAGTAGTTCAATAATCTAAACTGGCTTGTACGAATAATGTGGATGTTTCCTTACCATTTTTGTATGTGGTGTGCCACTTCTGAATCCAGTTGTTCTAGGTTCTTGTGAATGATGCTCATGCTCACGAATTTAGGCAAGGTTTGCTGGGCTGCATTATCACACAATGCCATGAGCAGAGTCCTAGAGTGGCTTACTGAAAAGGACAACACCGCACATTTGGGAAAATGCCTTGCTCAACGCACTAAAGTCTAAAACTCTCTTTTCAAACTTCTCATGTATGTTCAGATAAAGCAGTTCATTCTCCTGGACACTATTGTCAGTATAAGTGCATCCTTCTCACTCTCCTAGACAATACCGATTTGAATCCATCTTCAATTGTTTCATAATTTGAACTAATCCTAAAATCAAAAAGTTGTGCCAGGCCAAGGCTAATAGGCCTTGTTCACTGTCTCAGATTTTAAACTAACCCTAAATGTATTTGAACTCTTATAATTTGGAGTGCAGATCATAAACATTCAGTGAACTCCCCTTCTCCTAAAACAGTTACCCTGGTACTCATTTAACATGTCCTAAATGTATTTGGACTCTCATAATTTGGCGTGCAAATAATAAATATTCAGTGAACTCTCCTTCTCCTAAAACAATTACCATGCTACTCATTTAACATGTCATATGCACTCAAATCCTAAATACTCAGATGTAGTCCACTCCGTATATTCTTTGCACGGGCATTTGAGGAGTATCATTTGAGAAGTATCATTTCATAGCTGCAATTAGAAGATATGGTTTCTTGAAACTCCTTCAAGAAGCAACGACAACCTTGATGAGAAATTTGCCTAATATCAGACTTCTATACCGAGATAAATAATATGATTCCATTCCAGGAACATAACCGCATTGACATTTTTTAGCATTCAATAGCTCCAGTAGGTCGACGGCTCATCTGGTTGTAGTGAAGATCCTGCAAAACCATGACAAAAAATAGCAGGTAAAATATTATTGTCGTAGATTGCTCAAATTTATAGCAGGTAACTACATAAATATCATTTCAAATTATACACACCGCACTAACCAATAATTCAATTTAATGACACTATACTATAAGCAAATGCACTGCTTCAAACAGCAATTAGAACAAGCTGTGTGGTACACCCTATATGGGACACAACGGGCGGTCCGCTATCCCATGGTGCCCAGCCGGTCATACATCAGGCAGCACTCAGGCAGTGCCGCAATACAACAGTTAGCCAAGCAGGCTCTACACGACATAGTCTAATTTGCATCAGTTCTAGGCATTGCAAATAATACACTAACAGAAAAAATTACAAGTTCTAGGAGGAGCTTTTGCCTAATATCCGACTTCTATACCGAGATAAATAATATGATTCCATTCCAGGAACATAACCGCATTGACATTTTTTAGCATTCAATAGCTCCAGTAGGTCGACAGCTCATCTGATTGTAGTGAAGATCCTACAAAACCATGAGAAAAATAAATCTATATTCTCTCAACCCGTTCTGCTTCCCAACAAGTAGTAACACAAGTTAAAATATCTGAATCCTCTATGCTCTTTCATGCAACAAACACAAGCAAGCAAAATAGCATCAGAGGATAATTAATAGAGCTCCCACAACGAGAACAGGTAAAAGAATTGGCACTTGCTACTGCTCTAGTACAGTACATGATCCGCTGAGTGGGAGTAAGTGCATAGCAATCAAGAGGCCGAAACAAAGAACATACATTATTAGTGGGACGCGTGGAATTTCTTATCTGAATCATGCCTTAAGTGCTGCCCGAATAAAAAGACTGACAAGCTGGGCTTCTCAAGAGGCAGGTCGCTGCCCATGTCGTGCTTCTTCATATAACGATCACCATGCACAACAATTTTTCATATTCCTCGAGAAAGAAGAACATACCAATTTGGCAGCATATAGTGAATCATATCAGTACTCCACATAAATCAGAAAATTGACTGAAAATATTTAGGGTCTTCTTGTTTACACCTGTAGGGAGGCAATATTTCTAAGCACATGTTTGATACCAAAAGAATCAGTGAAACTTTGCAAAATCAAAAAAATCATGAAATCAAAACAACATAAATTAATTAAATGAGTAGCAGGGGTTGCTACGGCTGAACAAAGTTAAATTTAGATAAACAAATTGTAAATTGGTCTTTTAAAGTTGCAAAAAATAATCAAAAGTCAGGGCGAACGGTAACAAGAACAAATTTAAATTCAGATAAACAAATAGTAAATTGGTCTTTGAAAGTTGCAAAAAATAATCAAAAACTCATGGGTAAATGTAACAACAGAATGTTTGGTAATATCTTCCCTCAACTGTTGTAGATAAATAAATGATTGCACATTGCTCACCGTAAGAATTAATTTAACAATCAGGACTGAACACTCCCAATTGACTTTTATGAAAAAAATTGTACACATATTGTTTCATGATGACATCTGCACATGGATGAAATACTCACCCTTAGTGATCTTCAGTGTATTTTTTAAATATGTAACATTATCCCTCGCCAATTATTTATATTTGGATAAAGAGATAATAACTTCTTTAGATTACATTTTATAGATAGTTCAAAGGTGAGTTGGACCTAAAATAGCATTGTCTTAAGATTTCTGTATGCCATATACAAATTTGAGTGATTTTACAGCTTTGAGCACAACAAGTATATATGTCTACTTCTGGGTGATGATTTCTAAAGACTGGTCCTATCATGTAAAAGAAAATTTACTAATGATGACAGTTAAAACTCTGCCATAAGGTTGTGTACAAAACAATCAATCTTTTTCTATGAAAAAAGATAAACTTTAGACTAAAATATTATTGTCGTAGATTGCTCAAATTTATAGCAGGTAACTACATAAATATCATTTCAAATTATACACACCGCACTAACCAATAATTCAATTTAATGACACTATACTATAGGCAAATGCACTGCTTCAAACAACAATTAGAACAAGCTGTGTGGTACGCCCTATATGGGACACAACGGGCGGTCCGCTAGCCCATGGTGCCTAGCCGGTCATACATCAGGCAGCACTCAGGCAGTGCCACAACACAGCAGCTAGCCAAGCAGGCTCTACACGACATAGTCTAATTTGCATCGGTTCTAGGCATTGCAAATAATACACTAACAGAAAAAATTACAATTTCTAATAACTGCACTATAGCAATTTCAGTGTTTCACCAAGCACTAAGACAGAGCCAATCCATAAACTATGAGTACAGAATTAGAATCAGGCGATGAGGCACTGCATTGTAGCATCATCGTCGTTGTTGCACATCTGAATAACACATTGTCACACTCATACACGCAGCGGAAGCAGTTTGGGAACAGATCAGTAGAGATAGAAAAATTAAGAATAGAGTACCGACCTTGTAGCTAGTTCCTCCTCTTGAGTGTTGAACTTGCCTGCTCGATTGGTCGTGGCGGCGTCGGCAGTGCGTACCGTATGTAGGGATTGAGATTCGGAGATGTGTTTTAGGCAGGCAGTAACCATCTCCATCTGTGGGGAGAGGCGCTAATGTGTTGCCGAATGCAGAAGAACCGCATGGATCCATGCACCAACGCCATTATCAAAGGGCAATCAACCTTTCAAGCAACGGAATGCTACGTGCTGGCTAGGCTACGTCAACTAAAGCGACTTTCCTTCGTACTCCTAGTATTTTTTTTTATTTCGAGAGAAATAATGCGTGAGATTGACAGCCAGAAAAAAGAAACGGCACGCGCACCTGGTCGGCGTCGTGGAGGAGGCGGATCGAGCAGGTCAGCCTGGAGCGCGGCGTCGTGGCGGCCCGCGAAGCGCCAGCCCTCGGACAGCTCGACGGCAGCCAGGTCCTTGCCGGCGAGACGCACGCACCCCAGGTACAGCCGCGGCGCGTCGCAGAGCCGGGCCAGCTTCAGCGCGTCCACGGCGCGATCCGCGGTGAGGCGCGCCGCCACGGCCTCCTCCGCACGCCACTTCAGCCACGGCAGGCGGTGCGCGTGTGCCAGCGCCAGCAGCGCCACCCCGTGTGCCTCCATCGCCGCCTGCCCCCACTCCCCGGCCGTCGCCTCCCTCGGGGAATACACTGCTACACCACCTGCAGGCCGACCCGCCGCCTGCTGGAAAGAAGCCCCCATCGATGCGAATTTCGATCGCCTCTGTCCCAATCCCCATCTCGCTCCCCGGCAACTCGGCCTCGCAGATTGGAGAACAGAGTCGAGCGTAGCCGCTTAGTCCCTGATGTCGATAGGACCCAGCGGGTGGGCTAGGGCCTAGGGGAGGTGAAGAGGGTAGTATTGTGAGCTCCAAGCTCGGCGGTGGTCGCGGCGAGGCGGAGCCTGGCGTCCATCGGGGCTCTTCTCCCTTCTCCGTCTGCATCCTAGAGCCCCGACGCGGTCACTCCCGTCCGCCGTGGTGCTTTGGCGTACTCTCAGGAGGCGGCTTGGAAGGCAGCAGCCAGCAGCGGCGGAGCCAAACCCTAGGAAGCGGTAGCGCTGATTCGTGAGAGAGCAAGGAAATGTACTTGTTGGGCCTGGCCCATTTGGGCGCGACGGATGCGCGACGAAGGAGTGCCACGACAAAACGTATTGTGATGGCAGAATAAGGAACTACTTTAGTCTTTTTAAGTAGTAGAGATTATGGTGAAGAGCTAAAGAGGGCCAACCCTGGATCAACTTTCTTTTTGTCCACCAATTATGTGAAAGAATCAGGGAGTGACATTGTGAAGGAACATTTGGCCCCAATGTACTGGTCATATGATGCCTGCAAAAGAGGATTTCTCAGTGGATGCAGACCATTATTTTGTGTTGATGGATGTCATATTAAGACAAGGTACAAGGGAGTGTTGCTAACTGTTGTTGGCATAGACCCCAATGACTGCATATTTCCCATCGCCATGGGCATGGTGGAGGTGGAGTGCACAAGTTCTTGGGAGTGGTTCCTCACAACACTCAGAGATGATCTCAACATTACCAACACATCTCCTTGGACAATTATGAGTGACAGACAGAAGGGCCTAATTAATGCGGTGGAAAAGGTTTTCCCAGATCCTGAGCAGGTTTTGTGTTAGGCATTTGATTCAGAATTTCCAAAAAGCAGGTCATATAGGAGAGACACTGAAGAATGACTTGTGGTCCATAGCAAGATCAACAAATATTCTCAAATGGCAGAAAAACATGGACAAGATGAAGGTAGACAGTGAGCAAGCATATTAGTGGGTAGAAGAACTAGTACCAAACACATGGATCAAGGCATTCTTCTCTAATTTTTCCAACTGTGACATGTTACTGAATAATCATTCAGAGGTTTTCAACAGTTACATATTGGCAGCTAGGGAGAACCCAGTGCTATCAATGCTTGAGATGCTTTTTTTACAAGCAGATGCAAAGTAATTTGTCAAAACAAAGAGATGCTGCAAAATGGAATGGAAGGATTTGTCCTAAAATAAAGAAGAAACTAGACAAGCTGATTGAGTGGAGTTTGAATTGCATTGTCCAAGCAGGAGGAAAATTCAAATTCTCTGCAATCACATGAGCTAGAGAGGTCTTACTCTATTGACTTGAAGGGAAAAACTTGTGATTGCAAGAGGTGGAAACTAACAGGCATACCATGCCACACCACGCAATTGCTTGTTGCAGGATAGACATGTTGAATCCTGAAAATCTAGTTCATTCTTGCTACACAGTTGATACATATAACAGAGCATATGAATTTAATTTAGCTCCATGATGTCTACGCACGCTTCTATTCCTGTAGACAGTGTTGGGCCTCCAAGAGCAGAGGTTTGTAGAACATCAACAAGTTTCCCTTAAGTGAATCACCCAAGGTTTATCGAACTCAGGGAGGTAGAGGTCAGAGATATCCCTCTCAAGCAACCCTGCAATTACGATACAAGAAGTCTCTTGTGTACCCAACACACCTAATACACTTGTCAGATGTATAGGTGCACTAGTTCGGCGAAGAGATAGTGAAATACAAGTATAATGGATGATTGTAGGTAGTAAATGCAATCTGAAATAAAAATGGCAGCAAGCAAACATGTAGCAGAACTTGATGGAAACGGTGTTTCAATGCTTAGAAACAAGGCCTAGGGATCATACTTTCACTAGTGGACACTCTCAACATTGCAATCATAATTGAATATAAATAAGCACTTCATCATACTACTCTCCTGTTGAATAAAGAACTCAAATTCATTGGGCAAGTGTGCAAAAGCACACCTCAAAGGCGTATTCCCAAGTACTAATAAACACCCCACACTACAAGAAAAGTTGCCATGGCCGACGAAGTTGAAGTCGCGCCGTGATTGCTGGTGTACCATGGCCGACGATTTTTGGTCTCTCCGTTGTGCATGTCAAAACGGTTTTTTTTCTCGTTTTTGAGGCCACCTAGCCCGACGGAAACGGCCAAAACGTCGCGTATGGTGGCCCGGGACGTGGTGCATCTCGAAATCTCGGGTTCGCCGGTCGAGTCAACGCAAATCCGCACCGCCCAGGGATGTAGGGACCAGATGGCAGCCTCTCTGGCATTGTTTTTTTTCTCGATCGCGCCATCTCGTTCAACGCTATCCGATCGAGCCGTTTACGATGCAGGATCATGGGTCCCGCATGTCATCCTCTATGAACCAAAATTCTTTCTATTCTTGGATTTTTTTGACCCCCTGATTTCTGGCTACTTCCTTTTTCTTTTGATCCCTTGCCGCCTTGGAAACGTTGAGACCGCTGCTGCTAAATGGGACCCGCATGTCATCCTCTATGTGCAATCAACTTTCTTTTCTTGGAGTTTTTTTTGGCACCTCATATTTGGTCATTTGCCTTTTTCTTTCGATCCCGTCCCGCCTCTCAAACGGTGATACCGCTAGCTGCTGCTAAATGGGACCCGCATGTCATCCTCTATGTACTATAAAACTTTCTTTTCTTGGATTTTTTTTGGAACCTCATATTTGGTCACTTGCCTTTTTCTTTCGATCCCGTGCCGCCTCTCAAACGTTGAGACCGCTGCTGCTAAATGGGACCCGCATGTCATCCTCTATGTACTATGAAACTTTCTTTTCTTGAATTATTTTTGGCTCCTCATATTTGGTCACTTGCCTTTTTCTTTCGATCCCGTGCAGCCTCTCAAACGGTGAGACCGCTGCTGCTAAATGGGACCCGCATGTCATCCTCTATGTACAATCAAGTTTCTTTTCTTGAATTATTTTTGGCTCCTGATATTTGGTCACTTGCCTTTCTCTTTCGATCTCATGCCACGTTTGAAACTTTGAGGAACCTGCAGGCTCATGGGACCCGCATGTCATCCTCTATGTACTATAAAAGTTCATTTTCTTGGTTTTTTTTACCCTCTGATTTTTGGCTATTTCCTTTTTCTTTTGATCCCCTGCCGCCTTTGAAACGTTGAGGACTCTGCTGGCTCCTAGGTCCCACATGTCAGCCTCTATGTACAATCAAGTTTCTTTTCTTGAATTATTTTTGATCCTGATATTTGGTCACTTGCCTTTTTCTTTCGATCTCATGCCACGTTTGAAACGTTGAGGAACCTGCTGGCTCATGGGACCCGCATATCATCCTCTATGTCCATCAACTTTCTTTTCTTGGATTTTTTTGACCCCCTAATTTCTGGCTACTTTCTTTTTCTTTTGATCTCAAGTCGCATTTGAAACGTTGGGACCGCTGCTGCAAAATGGGACCCGCATGTCATCCTGTATGTACAATAAAAGTTTCTTTTCTTGGATTATTTTCCACCCTCTGATTTTTGGTCACTTGCCTTTTTCTTTCGATCTCATGCCGCCTTTGAAAACGTTGAGCAAGTTCTTGTTTAATCTTGGGGGAACCTGTTTGTGCTAACGACGCGCCGTTACGTTTTTGCAGATGAGATGAGTAACCATGAAGTGTAATGGCCGTCTCTCCAACCTCAAGTAGCACATGTAGCGTACTTCATCACCGGATCTATCAACCCCAGGAAGATCTGTTGTGACTCCCACAGAGTGCTTCTCCTAATGTAAGTCCCTTGTTTTAGCACCATGTTCTGGGTTCAGATGCTTGTTTGTCTGAAGCTCTTTTAGTTCATTCCTAGCTATGACCGTAACACCTTGCTATTTTCTAGTTCATTGCTAACTTTAAGCGATTGAACATTTTGGTTTGCATTCCCTGCTCTGTAGATGTAGCCATCATAACTTCTATCTTGCTCAGTCGTTGTTACAAAAATTATAGGCTGCTACTATTTTGTTCATGCCAATCTTGTTCTCCCTGAACATGTTGGTTTGCATTCCCTGTACTACAGGTGATGCCATTTTTATTTCTATATACTTCGTCGTAAGCTAACAAAGTAACTGCCTACTGATACGTCTCAAACGTATCTATAATTTCTTATGTTCCATGCTACTTTTATGATGATACTCACATGTTTTATACACATTATATGTCATTATTATGCATTTTCCGGCACTAACCTATTGACGAGATGCCGAAGAGCCAGTTGTTGTTTTCTGCTGTTTTTGGTTTCAGAAATCCTAGTAAGGAAATATCCTCGGAATTGGACGAAATCAACGCCCAGGGGCTTATTTTTCCACGAAGCTTCCAGAAGACCGAAAGGGAAACGAAGTGGGGCGACGAGGCGGCCACACAACAGGGCGGCGCGGCCCAGGTGCTAGCCACGTGGCCCTAGCGTGTGGGCCCCTCATGACGCCTCCTGACCTGTCCTTCCGCCTACATATAGTCTTCGTCGCGAAACCCCCAGTACCGAGAGCCACGATACGGAAAACCTTCCAGAGACGCAGCCGCCGCCAATCCCATCTCGGGGGATTCAGGAGATCGCCTCCGGCACCCTGCCGGAGAGGGGAATCATCTCCCGGAGGTCTCTTCATCGCCATGATCACCTCCGGATCGATGTGTGAGTAGTTCACCCCTGGACTATGGGTCCATAGCAGTAGCTAGATGGTCGTCTTCTCCTCATTGCGCTATCATGTTAGATCTTGTGAGCTGCCTATCATGATCAAGATCATCTATTTGTAATGCTACATGTTGTGTTTGTTGGGATCCGATGAATATTGAATACTATGTCAAGTTGATTATCAATCTATCATATATGTTGTTTATGTTCTTGCATGCTCTCCGTTGCTAGTAGAGGCTCTGGCCAAGTTGATACTTGTGACTCCAAGAGGGAGTATTTATGCCCGATAGTGGGTTCATGCCTCCATTAAATGCAGGACAAAGGATGTAAAGTTCTAAGGTTGTGGATGTGCTGTTGCCACTAGGGATAAAACATCGGTGCTTTGTCTAAGGATATTTGTGTTGATTACATTACGCACCATACTTAATGCAATTGTCTGTTGCTTGCAACTTAATACCGGAAGGGGTTCGGATGATAACTTGAAAGTGGACTTTTTAGGCATAGATGCATGCTGGATAGCGGTCTATGTACTTTGTCGTAATGCCCTGATTAAATCTCATAGTACTCATCATGATATATGTATGTGCATTGTTATGCCTTCTTTATTTGTCAATTGCCCAACTGTAATTTGTTCACCCAACATCTGTTTATCTTATGGGAGAGACACCGCTAGTGAACTGTGGACCCCGGTCCTATTCTTGACATCTGAAATACAATCTACTGCAATTGTTCTTTACTGTTCTTCGCAAACAATCATCATCTTCCACACAATACGTTTAATCCTTTGTTACAGCAAGCCGGTGAGATTGACAACCTCACTGTTACGTTGGGGCAAAGTACTTTGATTGTGTTGTGCAGGTTCCACGTTGGCGCCGGAATCCCAGGTGTTGCACCGCACTACACTTCGCCGCCATCAACCTTCAACGTGCTTCTTGGCTCCTCCTGGTTCGATAAACCTTGGTTTCTTTCTGAGGGAAAACTTGCTACTGTACGCATCACACCTTCCTCTTGGGGTTCCCAACGGACGTGTGTTAATTGCACGCATCAAGCATATTTTTACGGCGCTGTTCTGGGAGATCAAGACACGCTGCAAGGGGAGTCTCCACTTCCAATCTCTTTACTTTGTTTTTGTCTTGCTTTATTTTATTTACTACTTTGTTTGCTGCACTAAAACAAAACACACAAAAATTAGTTGCTAGCTTTACTTTATTTACTGCGTTGTTTGCGTTCTATATATTAAAAACACAAAAAAATTAGTTACTCGCATTTACTTTATCTAGTTTGCTTTATTTACTATTGCTAAAATGAATACTCCTGAAAACACTAAGTTGTGTGACTTCACAAACACAAATAATAATGATTTCTTATGCACACCTATTGCTCCACCTGCTACTGCAGCAGAATTCTTTGAAATTAAACCTGCTTTACTAAATCTTGTTATGAGAGAGCAATTTTCTGGTGTTAGTTCTGATGATGTTGCTGCCCATCTTAATAATTTTGTTGAACTTTGTGAAATGCAAAAGTATAAGGATGTACATGGTGACATTATAAAATTAAAATTGTTTCCTTTCTCCTTAAGAGGAAGAGCTAAAGATTGGTTGCTATCTTTGCCTAAGAATAGTATTGATTCATGGACTAAATGTAAAGATGCTTTTATTGGTAGATATTATCCTCCTGCTAAAATTATATCTTTGAGAAGTAGCATAATGAATTTCAAGCAATTAGATAATGAACATGTTGCTCAAGCATGGGAGAGAATGAAATCTTTGGTAAAGAATTGCCCAACCCATGGACTAACTACTTGGATGATCATCCGAACCTTCTATGCAGGATTGAATTTTTCTTCGCGGAACCTATTGGATTCAGCTGCTGGAGGTACCTTTATGTCCATCACTTTGGGGGCGGCAACAAAGCTTCTTGATGATATGATGATAAATTACTCTGAATGGCACACGGAAAGAGCTCCACAAGGTAAGAAGGTAAATTCTGTTGAAGAAACCTCCTCCTTGAGTGATAATATTGATGTTATTATGTCTATGCTTGTGAATGGTAGATCTAATGTTGATCCTAATAATGTTCCTTTAGCTTTATTGGTTGCTCAAGAAGAAAATGTTGATGTGAACTTCATTAAAAATTTCAACAACAATGCTTATAGGAACAATTCTGGTAACAACTATAGGTCATATCCTGCTAGTGGTAATGATTATGGTAATTCTTATGGAAGATATGAGGAAAAGATGCTAGAAATTGAAAGATCCACTAAGAGCTTTATGCAATCACAATATGAGCAAAATCAATTATTTACTAAAACTATGAATGAACAATCTACCTTGTTGAAAAATATAGGAAATCAACTTGAAAATTTGAATATGGAGATTTCGGGTTTGCAAACTAAGATTTCAAATGCTGAAAACCGAATCTCATACATGTCTGCGTCACAATCCTCTTTAATTAATAAAATGGCTGCTAAACCTGAGGATATTGATAATAAAATTGTTACTACAGCAAATGCCATCCAAGTTAGAATTAATGAGAATATAAGATTGATGGCTGAATTGCATGCTAGGTGGGAAAGAGAAGAAAACGAAAAAACTTGCTAAAGAGAATAATGTAGCTAAAGTTTGGACTATTACCACCACTAGTAATGATAATGATTCACATGTTGCTAAACCTCCTACTATCAATGGTAAAATAATTGGTGTTGGCAATGTTTCTACTCCTAGTGCAAAGCGTGCAAAATTACCTGAAACTGCTAAAATCACTGAAATCGCCTGTGATAAAACTGCTGAATTTTTTTCCAACATTGGGGACAATGATCCCATTGCTGTAGATCATAATGGTTTAGATTTTGATGATTGTCACATCTCTGAAGTTATAAAGTTCTTACAAAAACTTGCTAAAAGTCCCAATGCTAGTGCTATAAATTTGGCCTTTACAAAACATATTACAAATGCTCTCATAAAAGCTAGAGAAGAGAAACTAAAACTTGAAACTTCTATTCCTAGGAAGTTAGAAGATGGTTGGGAGCCCATCATTAAGATGAGGGTCAATGATTTTGATTGTAATGATTTATGTGATCTTGGTGCAAGTATCTCTGTTATGCCTAAGAAAATCTATGATATGCTTGACTTGCCACCATTGAAAAATTATTATTTGGATGTTAATCTTGCTGATAATGCTATAAAGAAACCTTTGGGGAGGATTAATAATGTTCGTATTATGGTTAACAATAACCTTGTCCCCATTGATTTTGTTGTCTTGGATATTGAATGCAATGCATCTTGTCCCATTATTTTGGGAAGACCTTTTCTTCGAACTGTTGGTGCTACCATTGATATGAAGGAATGTAATATTAAATATTAATTTCCTCTCAAGAAAGGTATGGAACACTTCCCTAGAAAGAAAATGAAGTTACCTTATGATTCTATTATTAGAACAAATTATGATGTCGATGCTTCATCTCTTGATAATACTTGATTCACACTTTCTGCGCCTAGCTGAAAGGCGTTAAAGAAAAGCGCTTATGGGAGACAACCCATCATTTTACTACAGCACTTTTGTTTTATATTTGAGTCTTGGAAGCTGTTACTACTGTAGAAACCTCTCCTTATCTTTATTTTATTGCATTGTTGTGTGATACGTCTCTGACGTATCAATAATTTCTTATGTTCCATGCCACATTATTGATGTTATCTACATGTTTTATGCACACTTTATGTCATATTCGTGCATTTTCTGGAACTAACCTATTAACAAGATGCCGAAGTGCCGCTTCTTTTTTCTGCTGTTTTTGGTTTCGTAAATCCTAGTAATCGAAATATTCTCTTAATCGGACGAAATCAACGCCCAAGTTCCTATTTTCACCGGAAGCATCCGTAACACCCGGGAAGGACCAGAGGGGGGGCACTGGGCCCCCAGATGATAGGGTGGCGCGGCCCACCCCCTGGCCGCGCCGCCCTATGGTGTCGTCGCCCCTTCGACCCTCCTGCGCCGCCTCTTCGCCTATATAAAGCCCCTGGATCGAAAACCCTGATACGATTGGCGAAAACCACAGAAACCTTCTAGAGCCGCCGCCATCGCGAGGCCAAGATCTGGGGGACAGGAGTCTTTGTTCCGGCACGCTGCCGGAGCGGGGAAGTGCCCCCGGAAGGCTTCTCCATCGACACCGCTGCCATCTCCACCGCCATCTTCATCACCGCTGCTGCTCCCATGAGGAGGGAGTAGTTCTCCATCGAGGCTCGGGGCTGTACCGGTAGCTATGTGGTTAATCTCTCTCCTATGTACCTCAGTACAATGATCTCATGAGCTGCTTTACATGATTGAGATTCATATGAGTTTTGTATCACTACTATCTATGTGCTACTCTAGCAAAGTTATTAAAGTAGTTCTATTCCTCCTGCACGTGTGTAAAGGTGACAGTGTGTGCACCGTGTTAGTACTTGGTTTATGCTATGATCATGATCTCTTGTAGATTGCGAAGTTAACTATTGCTATGATAATATTGATGTGATCTATTCCTCCTACATATGCATGAAGGTGACAGTGTGCATGCTATGCTAGTACTTGGTTTAGTCTTTTGATCTATCTTACACTAAAGGTTACTAAAATATGAGCATTATTGTGGAGCTTGTTAACTCCGGCATTGAGGGTTCGTGTAATCCTACGCAATGTGTTCATCATCCAACAAAAGTGTAGAGTATGCATTTATCTATTCTGTTATGTGATCAATGTTGAGAGTGTCCACTAGTGAAAGTGTAATCCCTAGGCCTTGTCCCTAAATACTGCTATCGCTGCTTGTTTACTGTTTTACTGTGTTACTACTGCTGCAATACTACCACCATCAACTACACGCCAGCAAGCTATTTTCTGGCACCGTTGCTACTGCTCATATCTATTCATACCACCTGTATTTCACTATCTCTTCGCCGAACTAGTGCACCTATTAGGTGTGTTGGGGACACAAGAGACTTCTTGCTTTGTGGTTGCAGGGTTGCATGAGAGGGATATCTTTGACCTCTTCCTCCCTGAGTTCGATAAACCTTGGGTGATCCACTTAAGGGAAAACTTGCTGCTGTTCTACAAACCTCTGCTCTTGGAGGCCCAACACTGTCTACAGGAAAGGAGGGGGAACGTAGACATCAAGCTATTTTCTGGCGCCTTTGCCGGGGAGGAAAGGTAAAAGGTACTCACACTCCGGATCCCGGCTACTAAGCTATTTCCCGGCGCCGTAAGTACTCGAAGCTATTTCCTTTAGATCCTGCAATTGCAACTTTTTGTTTCTTGTTTACACTAGTTTGGCATAATGGACAAGAATGATCTTCTTATTCTATTTCCTGATTTAAAACATGGATTGTTTGATGCGAAAATTAAAAAACCTATGGAATCTTATTTGCATGCTGGTAGTAATATTAGTATGAACGCTTTGAACACCATTGTTGATAATAATATAGAAAGTTCTAAGCTTGGGGAAGCTGGCTTTGATGAGCATGATATTTTTAGTCCCCCAAGCATTGAGGAGAAAATTTACTTTGATGATACTTTGCCTCCTATTTATGATAATTATAATGATAGTGGTCTTTTGGTGCCACCTACTATGGAGAGTAAATTTTGTTGTAATTATACTATGCCTCCTACACTTGATGAGAATAATAATGATAGCTACTTTGTTGAATTTGCTCCCACTACAACTAATAAAATTGATTATGCTTATGTGGAGAGTAATAATTTTATGCATGAGACTCATGATAAGAATGCTTTATGTGATGGTTATATTGTTGAGTTTGCTCATGTTGCTACTGAAAGTTATTATGAGAGAGGAAAATATGGTTGTAGAAATTTTCATGTTACTAAAATGCCTCTCTATGTGCTGAAATTTTTGAAGCTACACTTGTTTTATCTTCCTATGCTTGTTACTTTGCTCTTCATGAACTTGTTTATTTACAAGATTCCATTGCATAGGAAGCATATTAGACTTAAATGTATTTTGAATTTGCCTCTTGATGCTCTCCTTTGCTTCAAATACTATTTCTTGCGAGTGCATCATTAAAACTGCTGAGCCCATCTTAATGGCTATAAAGAAAAGAACTTCTTGGGAGATAACCCATGTGTTATTTTGCTACAGTATTTTGTTTTATATTTGTGTCTTGGAAGTTGTTTACTACTGTAGAAACCTCTCCTTATCTTAGTTTTGTGTTTGGTTGTGCCAAGTGAAGCCTCTAATCGAAGGTTGATACTAGATTTGGATTTCTGCGCAGAAACAGATTTCTATCTGTCACGAATCTGGGCTGTTTTCTCTGTAGAAAAATCATAAAAATATGCCAATTTACGTGCGTGTTCCTCAGATATGTACGCAACTTTCATTAGTTTTGAGTTTTATGATCTGAGCAACGGAAATATTTATTAGAAATTCGTCTTTACGGACTGTTCTGTTTTGACAGATTCTGCCTTTTATTTCGCATTGCTTCTTTCGCTGTGTTGGGTGGATTTCTTTGTTCCATTACCTTCCAGTAGCTTTGAGCAATGTCCAGAAGTGTTAAGAATGATTGTGTCACCTCTGAACATGTGAGTTTTTGATTATGTACTAACCCCTCTAATGAAGTTTATGAGAAGTTTGGTGTGAAGGAAGTTTTCAAGGGTCAAGAGAGGAGAATGATATACTATGATCAAGGAGAGTGAAAGATCTAAGCTTGGGGATGCCCCGGTGGTTCATCCCTGCATATTTCAAGAAGACTCAAGCATCTAAGCTTGGGGATGCCTTGGGCATCCCCTTCTTCATCGACAACATTATCAGGTTCCTCCCCTGAAACTATATTTTTATTCCATCACATCTTATGTGCTTTTCTTGGAGCGTCTGTTTGTTTTTGTTTTTGTTTGTGTTTGAATAAATTGGATTACATCATGCTTGTGTGGGAGAGAGACACGCTCCACTGGTTCGTATGAACACATGTGTTCTTAGCTCATAGTATTCATGGCGAAGTTTCTTCTTCGTTAAATTGTTATATGGTTGGAATTGGAAAATGATACATGTAGTAATTGCTATTAATGTCTTGGGTAATGTGATACTTGGCAATTGTTGTGCTCATGTTTAAGCTCTTGCATCATATGCCTTGCACCCATTAATGAAGAAATACATAGAGCATGCTAAAATTTGGTTTGCATATTTGGTTTCTCTAAGGTCTAGATAATTTCTAGTATTGAGTTTGAACAACAAGGAAGATGGTGTAGAGTCTTATAATGTTTTCAATATGTCTTTTATGTGAGTTTTGCTGCACCAGTTCATCCTTGTGTTTGTTTCAAATAAGCCTTGCTAGCCTAAACCTTGTATCGAGAGGGAATACTTCTCATGCATCCAAAATACTTGAGCCAACTACTATGCCATTTGTGTCCACCATACCTACCTATTACATGGTATTTTCCGCCATTCCAAAGTAAATTGCTTGAGTGCTACCTTTAAAATTCCATCATTCACCTTTGCAATATATAGCTCATGGGACAAATAGCTTAAAAACTATTGTGGTATTGAATATGTAATTATGCACTTTATCTCTTATTAAGTTGCTTGTTGTGCGATAACCATGTTCACTGGGGACGCCATCAACTATTCATTGTTGAATTTCATGTGAGTTGCTATGCATGTCCGTCTTGTCTGAAGTAAGAGCGATCTACCACCTTATGGTTAAGCATGCATATTGTTAGAGAAGAACATTGGGCCGCTAACTAAAGCCATGATCCATGGTGGAAGTTTCAGTTTTGGACATATATCCTCAATCTCAAATGAGAAAATTATTAATTGTTGTTACATGCTTATGCATAAAAGAGGAGTCCATTATCTGTTGTCTATGTTGTCCCGGTATGGATGTCTAAGTTGAGAATAATCAATAGTGAGAAATCCAATGCGAGCTTTCTCCTTAGACCTTTGTACAGGCGGCATAGAGGTACCCCTTTGTGACACTTGGTCAAAACATTTGCATTGTGATGATCCGGTAGTCCAAGCTAATTAGGACAAGGTGCGGGCACTATTAGTACACTATGCATGAGGCTTGCAACTTGTAAGATATAATTTACATGATACATATGCTTTATTACTACCGTTGACAAAATTGTTTCATGTTTTCAAAATCAAAGCTCTAGCACAAATATAGCAATCGATGCTTTTCCTCTATGGAGGACCATTCTTTTACTTTTATTGTTGAGTCAGTTCACCTATTTCTCTCCACCTCAAGAAGCAAACACTTGTGTGAACTGTGCATTGATTCCTACAAACTTGCATATTGCACTTGTTATATTACTCTATGTTGATAATATCCATGAGATATACATGTTACAAGTTGAAAGCAACCGCTGAAACTTAATCTTCTTTTGTGTTGCTTCAATGCTTTTACTTTGAATTATTGCTTTATGAGTTAACTCTTATGCAAGACTTATTTATGCTTGTCTTTAAGTACTATTCATGAAAAGTCTTTGCTTTATGATTCAGTTGTTTACTTATGTCATATACATTGTTTTGATCGCTGCATTCACTACATATGCTTTACAAATAGTATGATCAAGGTTATGATGGCATGTCACTCCAGAAATTATCTGTGTTATCGTTTTACCTGCTCGGGACGAGCAGAACTAAGCTTGGGGATGCTGATACGTCTCCGACGTATCGATAATTTCTTATGTTCCATGCCACATTATTGATGTTATCTACATGTTTTATGCACACTTTATGTCATATTCGTGCATTTTCTGGAACTAACCTATTAACAAGATGCCGAAGTGCCAGTTCCTGTTTTCTGCTGTTTTTGGTTTCAGAAAGCCTAGTAACGAAATATTCTCGGAATCGGACGAAATCAACGCCCAAGTTCCTATTTTCACCGGAAGCATCCAGAACACCCGGGAAGGACCAGAGGGGGGGGGCACTGGGCCCCCAGATGATAGGGTGGCGCGACCCACCCCCTGGCCGCGCCGCCCTATGGTGTCGTCGCCCCTTCGACCCTCCTGCGCCGCCTCTTCGCCTATATAAAGCCCCTGGATCGAAAACCCTGATACGATTGGCGAAAACCACAGAAACCTTCCAGAGCCGCCGCCATCGCGAGGCCAAGATCTGGGGGACAGGAGTCTTTGTTCCGCACGTCACCGAGCGGGGAAGTGCCCCCGGAAGGCTTCTCCATCGACACCGCTGCCATCTCCACCGCCATCTTCATCACCGCTGCTGCTCCCATGAGGAGGGAGTAGTTCTCCATCGAGGCTCGGGGCTGTACCGGTAGCTATGTGGTTAATCTCTCTCCTATGTACCTCAGTACAATGATCTCATGAGCTGCTTTACATGATTGAGATTCATATGAGTTTTGTATCACTACTATCTATGTGCTACTCTAGCAAAGTTATTAAAGTAGTTCTATTCCTCCTGCACGTGTGTAAAGGTGACAGTGTGTGCACCGTGTTAGTACTTGGTTTATGCTATGATCATGATCTCTTGTAGATTGCGAAGTTAACTATTGCTATGATAATATTGATGTGATCTATTCCTCCTACATATGCATGAAGGTGACAGTGTGCATGCTATGCTAGTACTTGGTTTAGTCTTTTGATCTATCTTACACTAAAGGTTACTAAAATATGAGCATTATTGTGGAGCTTGTTAACTCCGGCATTGAGGGTTCGTGTAATCCTACGCAATGTGTTCATCATCCAACAAAAGTGTAGAGTATGCATTTATCTATTCTGTTATGTGATCAATGTTGAGAGTGTCCACTAGTGAAAGTGTAATCCCTAGGCCTTGTCCCTAAATACTGCTATCGCTGCTTGTTTACTGTTTTACTGTGTTACTACTGCTGCAATACTACCACCATCAACTACACGCCAGCAAGCTATTTTCTGGCACCGTTGCTACTGCTCATATCTATTCATACCACCTGTATTTCACTATCTCTTCGCCGAACTAGTGCACCTATTAGGTGTGTTGGGGACACAAGAGACTTCTTGCTTTGTGGTTGCAGGGTTGCATGAGAGGGATATCTTTGACCTCTTCCTCCCTGAGTTCGATAAACCTTGGGTGATCCACTTAAGGGAAAACTTGCTGCTGTTCTACAAACCTCTGCTCTTGGAGGCCCAACACTGTCTACAGGAAAGGAGGGGGAACGTAGACATCATTGGGCCAAGTAAAGTCTTTGATAGTAAAGTCAATACTAGATTTGGATTACTGCGCAGAAACAGATTTCTTGCTGTCACGAATTTGGGCAGGGTTCTCTGTAGGTAACTCAGAAAAATCTGCCAATTTACGTGTGTGATCCTCAGATATGTACGCAACTTTCATTCAATTTGAGAATTTTCATCTGAGCAAGTTAAGTGCCCCTGGAAAATTCATCTTTACGGACTATTCTGTTTTGACAGATTCTGCCTTTTATTTCGCATTGCCTGTTTTGCTATGTTTGATGGATTTCTTTGTTCCATTAACTTTCAGTAGCTTTGTGCAATGTCCAGAAGTGTTAAGAATGATTATGTCACCTCTGAATGTATGAATTTTCAATTATGCACTAACCCTCTAATGAGTTTGTTTCGAGTTTGGTGTGGAGGAAGTTTTCAAGGGTCAAGAGAGGAGGATGATACAATATGATTAAGAAGAGTGAAAAGTCAAAGCTTGGGGATGCCCCCGTGGTTCATCCCTGCATATTTTAAGAATACTCAAGCATCTAAGCTTGGGGATGCCCAAGGCATCCCCTTCTTCATCGACAACTTATCAGGTCACCTCTAGTGAAACTATATTTTTATTCAGTCACATCTTATGTGCTTTGCTTGGAGCATCTGTTTATTTCATTTTTGTTTTGTTTGAATAAAATTGGATCCTAGCATTCTTTGTGTGGGAGAGAGACACGCTCCGTTGTTGCATATGAACACATGTGTTCTTAGCTTTATTCTTTAATGTTCATTGCGAAGGTTGAACTACCTCGTTCATTGATATATGGTTGGAAATGGAAAATGCCGCATGTGGTAAATGGTATAATGTCTTGAATAATTTGATACTTGGCAATTGTTGTGCTCATATATATCATGTTTAAGCTCTTGCATCATGTACTTTGCACCTATTAATGAAGAACTACATAGAGCTTGTTAAAACTTGGTTTGCATGATTGGTCTCTCTAAGTCTAGATATTTTCTGGTTAAGGTCTTTGAACAACAAGGAGACGATGTAAAGTCTTATAATGCTTACAATATGTTCATATGTGAGTCTTGCTGTACCATTTTATACTTGAGTTTGCTTCAAACAACCTTGCTAGCCTAGCCTTGTATTGAGAGGAATTCTTCTCGTGCATCCAAACCCTTGAGCCAAAAACTATGCCATCTGTGTCCACCATACCTACCTACCACATGGTATTTCCCTGCCATTCCAAAGTACATTACTTGAGTGCTACCTTTAAACTTATATTCTTTGCCTTTACAATATATAGCTCATGGGAAAATAGCCTTAAAAACTATTGTGGTGAAGAATATGTACTTATGTATCTTATTTCTTAATAAGTTGCTTGTTGAGCGGTAACCATGTTTCTGGGGACGCCATCAACTTTTACCTTTGTTGAATATCATGTGAGTTGCTATGCATGTTCGTCTTGTCTGAAGTAAGAGCGATTTTCATGATCAAATGGTTTGAGTATGCATATTGTTAGAGAAGAACATTGGGCCGCTAACTAAAGCCATGAATCATGGTGGAAGTTTCAGTTTGGACACAAAACCTCAATCTCTTATGAGAATATTACCTGTTGTTGAATGCTTAAGCATTAAAAGAGGAGTCTATTATCTGTTGTCTATGTTGTCCCGGTATGGGTGTCTAAGTTGAGAATGATCAAAAGCGAGAAATCCAATGCGAACCTTCTCCTTAGACCCTTGTACAGGCGGCATAGAGGTACCCCTTTGTGACACTTGGTTGAAACATATGCTATGCAATGATAATCCGTGTTAATCCAAGCTAATTAGGACAAGGTGCGAGCACTATTAGTATACTATGCATGAGGCTTGCAACTTATAGGATGTCTTATACATAACACATATGATTTATTACTACCGTTGACAAAATTGTTTCTTGTTTTCAAAATGAAAAGCTCTAGCACAAAAATAGTAGTCCATGCTTCCCTCTGTGAAGGGCCTATCTTCTACTTTATTGTTGAGTCAGTTTACCTACTTCTTTCTATCTTAGAAGCAAACACTTGTGTAAACTGTGTGCATTGATTCTTACATGTTTACCTATTGCATCTGTTATATTACTTTGTGTTGACAATTATCCATGAGATATACATGTTGAAGTTGAAAGCAACCGCTGAAACTTATATCTTCCTTTGTGTTGTTTCAAAGCTTTCTACTAAGAATTTATTGCTTATGAGTTAACTCTTATGCAAGTCTTATTGATGCTTGTCTTGAAAGTATTATTCATGAAAAGTCTTTGCTATATGATTCAGTTGTTTACTCATTATCTTCATCGTTGCTTCGAATCGCTGCATTCATCTCATGTGCTTTACAATAGTATTGATCAAGATTATGATAGCATGTCACTTCAGAAATTATCTTTGTTATCGTTTACCTACTCGAGGGCGAGTAGGACGAGTAGGAACTAAGCTTGGGGATGCTTGATACGTCTCAAACGTATCTATAATTTCTTATGTTCCATGCTACTTTTATGATGATACTCACATGTTTTATACACATTATATGTCATTATTATGCATTTTCCGGCACTAACCTATTGACGAGATGCCGAAGAGCCAGTTGCTGTTTTCTGCTGTTTTTGGTTTCAGAAATCCTAGTAAGGAAATATTCTCGGAATTGGACGAAATCAATGCCCAGGGGCTTATTTTTCCACGAAGCTTCCAGAAGACCGAAAGGGAAACGAAGTGGGGCGACGAGGCGGCCACACAACAGGGCGGTGCGGCCCAGGTGCTGGCCGCGCGGCCCTAGCGTGTGGGCCCCTCGTGACGCCTCCTGACCTGCCCTTCCGCCTACATATAGTCTTCGTCGCGAAACCCCCAGTACCGAGAGCCACGATACGGAAAACCTTCCAGAGACGCAGTCGCCGCCAATCCCATCTCGGGGGATTAAGGAGATCGCCTCCGGCACCCTGTCGGAGAGGGGAATCATCTCCCGGAGGTCTCTTCATCGCCATGATCGCCTCCGGATCGATGTGTGAGTAGTTCACCCCTGGACTATGGGTCCATAGCAGTAGCTAGATGGTCGTCTTCTCCTCATTGCGCTATCATGTTAGATCTTGTGAGCTGCCTATCATGATCAAGATCATCTATTTGTAATGCTACATGTTGTGTTTGTTGGGATCCGATGAATATTGAATACTATGTCAAGTTGATTATCAATCTATCATATATGTTGTTTATGTTCTTGCATGCTCTCTGTTGCTAGTAGAGGCTCTGGCCAAGTTGATACTTGTGACTCCAAGAGGGAGTATTTATGCTCGATAGTGGGTTCATGCCTCCATTAAATGCAGGACATGTGACGAAAGTTCTAAGGTTGTGGATGTGCTGTTGCCACTAGGGATAAAACATCGATGCTTTGTCTAAGGATATTTGTGTTGATTACATTACGCACCATACTTAATGCAATTGTCTGTTGCTTGCAACTTAATACCGGAAGGGGTTCGGATGATAACCTGAAAGTGGACTTTTTAGGCATAGATGCATGCTGGATAGCGGTCTATGTACTTTGTCGTAATGCCCTGATTAAATCTCATAGTACTCATCATGATATATGTATGTGCATTGTTATGCCTTCTTTATTTGTCAATTGCCCAACTGTAATTTGTTCACCCAACATCTGTTTATCTTATGGGAGAGACACCGCTAGTGAACTGTGGACTCCGGTCCTATTCTTTACACCTGAAATACAATCTACTGCAATTGTTCTTTACTGTTCTTCGCAAACAATCATCATCTTCCACACAATACGTTTAATCCTTTGTTACAGCAAGCCGGTGAGATTGACAACCTCACTGTTACGTTGGGGCAAAGTACTTTGATTGTGTTGTGCAGGTTCCACGTTGGCGCCGGAATCCCTGGTGTTGCGCCGCACTACACTTCGCCGCCATCAACCTTCAACGTGCTTCTTGGCTCCTCCTGGTTCGATAAACCTTGGTTTCTTTCTGAGGGAAAACTTGCTACTGTACGCATCACACCTTCCTCTTGGGGTTCCCAACGGACGTGTGTTAATTGCACGGATCACCTGCTATTAGTTCCTGCATGCTATCGCTCTGCCATCCTGCAGTACAAATTTATTTGAACTCGTCACAGCAGCTACTTCCATCATAATTTTGTCTGCCATCTGATTCTTCAAAAGCTGCAATATTAACTTGTTTCTCTTAATTGGCATGGCGCTCACATATAGAATGGTGAACATATTGGTGTGCATTCCCTCTTCTACAAGTTCACAGGTGATCCCACTATATTCCGTTTCTGGTCCATCCTAAGCCGTAGCATTAACTATCCTATATGTGTTGCTCATTACAACTTTATATCCCGAAACAAATTGATTTGTTTCCCTTATCTACAAGTTTATGAGTGATGCCATTATAACTCCTATCTGTTTTATTCCTAGCTATTATAGTAACATCCTGCTATTTTTTAGTTCATGGCCAATTTTAAGTAATTGCACATGTTGGTTCGCATTCCCTGCTCTATAGCTTTTGGCATCGTAACTTCTATATTTGGTTTACATTCCCTGCTCTGTAGATCTAGCCATCATAACTTTATCTTGCTCAGTCGTTGTTACAAAAATTATGGCCTGCTACTATGTTGTTTGTGCCAATTTTTTACTCCATGAACATGTTGGCTTGCATTTCCTGTACTACAGGTGATGCCATTGTTTTGTATCTAGTTCATTGTAAGCTAACAAAGTAAGGACTTAGTTTGGCATGCTATCACTCTGCTATCTAGCCTGTAGTACAAATAAACTTGTCATACTACTAAATAATAATTTTGCGTGCCATCTTGTTCTTCAAAAGCTGCATTATTGACTTGTTTCTCTGACTTGGCATGACGCTCACATATGGAATGCTGAACATATTGGTTTGCATTCCCTCTTATATAAGTTCACAGGTGATCCCACTATATTCTGTATCTGGTCCATCCTAAGCTCCAGCATTAACTATCCTCTATGTGTTGCTCATTACAAGTTTATATCCCGAAACATCTTGATTTGCATCCCCTTCACTATAAGTTCAGGAGTATTATTTATTTCACGGCCAAAATGAAGTAATTGCACTTGGCACATGTTGGTTCACATTCCCTCCTCTTTAGCTTTTGCCATCGTAACTTCTATTTTTGGTTTACATTCTCTGCTCTGTAGATGTAGCCATCATAACTTCATCTTGCTCAACAAGTTGTTACAAAATTTATAGCCTGCTACTATGTTGTTCATGCCAATTTTGTACTCCCTGAACATGTTGGTTTGCATGGGACTCGATAGTAGTAAGTCTGCTGTTTCATTCTAACATGCTCTGTTATATTGGCTGTTGGTATGCGGCATGCACTCTTTGTTTGCTTATTGTGCGCATTACAATGATCTTGTTATAACGACGAAATGATGAGTTCCAAATTCTTGGGCAAACAATATTGTAGTGTCTTTGCCTTTCCATTGTTGCTGTCTTAACTTGTAATGTCTTTGTTTCAGATATAGGTGCTGCATGGACAACTTAAAAGATTGTCGGATCGCTTCATTGTATTGCTAGGTTTAATTACCATTCAATTTATCTGGGTTCTGTAATATTTTTTCAAAGCCTTGCAGCTGATGTAATATTTAGTTAGTTTTTATAGTTCTTTCGCGCATTTTTCTTTGGTGCTTGTGGTAAGTGAGGCTATCCGACAGAAATCAATGCTGCGTAAATATTCTCAGTATCTAAATCACGAATTTCCATCCCTTAAACGGCCCAATTAAGCGAAATCACATATGTGCCGGCCCGCAAAATCCTAAAGCGCCTATTATGCCGGCATATAAACAGCAACTAAACGGGCTGGCCCACTTACTTATTGGGCCAGCCCACTTGATTTACGGTGGACCCCACACTCTAAGTGGGCTGGCCCACTTGCTTTAAGGTGGACCCCACCCACTACTGGACCGGCCCACTAACTAGTTGGGCCAACCCAATTGCTTTTGTGGTGGACCCCACATACTAAATGGGCCGGCCCTTTAAGAGGAAAGTGGGACCCACCTGTGTTTTTGGCCCGACCCACTATCTTGTTGGGCCGGCCCACTTGCTATATGGTGGACCCTACATACTAAATGGGCCGGCCCTTTAACAGGAAAGCGGGACCCACCTGTGCTTTTGGCCCGGCCCACTATCTTGTTGGGCCGGCCGACTTGCTACATGGTGGACCCCACATACTAAATGGGCCAGCCCTTTAAGAGGAAAGTGGGACCCACCTATGTTTTTGGCCCGGCCCACTAGCGTGTTGGGCCGGCCCACTTGCTATATGGTGGACCCCACATACTAAATGGGCCGGCCCTTTAACAGGAAAGTGGGACCCACCTGTGCTTTTGGCCCGACCCACTATCTTGTTGGGCCGGCCCACTTGCTATATGGTGGACCCCACATACAAAATGGGCCGGCCCTTTAACTGGAAAGTCACTACAAGAAAAGTTGCCATGGCCGACGAAGTTGAAGTCGCGCCGTGGTTGCTGGTGTACCATGGCCGACGATTTTGGGTCTGTCCGTTGTGCATGTCAAAACGTTTTTTTTCTCGTTTTTGAGGCCACCTAGCCCGACGAAAACGGCCAAAACATCGCGTATGGTGGCCCGGGACGTGGTGCATCTCGAAATCTCGGGTTCGCCGGCCGAGTCAACGCAAATCCGCACCGCCGAGGGATGTAGGGCCCAGATGGCAGCCTCTCTGGCATTGTTTTTTTTTCTCGATCGCGCCATCTCGTTCAACGTTCTCCGATCGAGCCGTTTACGATGCAGGATCATGGGTCCCGCATGTCATCCTCTATGAACCAAAATTATTTCTATTCTTGGATTTTTTTGACCCCCTGATTTCTGGCTACTTCCTTTTTCTTTTGATCCCTTGCCGCCTTGGAAACGTTGAGACCGCTGCTGCTAAATGGGACCCGCATGTCATCCTCTATGTGCAATCAACTTTCTTTTCTTGGAGTTTTTTTGGCACCTCAAATTTGGTCACTTGCCTTTTTCTTTCGATCCCCTGCCGCCTCTCAAACGGTGATACCGCTGATGCTAACTGGGACCCGCATGTCATCCTCTATGTACTATAAAACTTTCTTTTCTTGAATTATTTTTGGCACCTCATATTTGGTCACTTACCTTTTTCTTTCGATCCTCGTCGCCTCTCAAACGGTGATACCGCCATGCTAAATGGGTCCCGCATGTCATCCTCTATGTACTATAAAACTTTCTTTTCTTGAATTATTTTTGGCTCCTCATATTTTTTCACTAGCCTTTTTCTTTCGATCCCCTGCCGCCTCTCAAACGGTGATACCGCTGCTGCTAACTGGGACCCGCATGTCATCCTCTATGTACTATAAAACTTTATTTTCTTGAATTATTTTTGGCTCCCGATATTTTTTCACTTGCCTTTTTCTTTCGATCTCATGCCACGTTTGAAACGTTGAGGAACCCGCAGCTCATGGGACCCGCATGTCATCCTCTATGTACTATAAAAGTTCATTTTCTTGGTTTTTTTTCACCCTCTCGATTTTTGGCAATTTCTTTTTTCTTTTGATCCCCCGCCGCCTCTCAAACGGTGATACCGCTGCTTTGCTAACCGGGACCCGCATGTCATCCTCTATGTACTATAAAACTTTCTTTTCTTGAATTATTTTTGGCACCTCATATTTGGTCACTTACCTTTTTCTTTTGATCCCCTGCCGCCTCTCAAACGGTGATACCGCTGCTGCTAAATGGGACCCGCATGTCATCCTCTATGTACTATACAACTTTCTTTTCTTGAATTATTTTTGGCTCCTCATATTTGGTCACTTGCCTTTTTCTTTCGATCCCCTGCCGCCTCTCAAACGGTGATACCGCTGCTGCTAAATGGGACCCGCATGTCATCCTCTATGTACTATAAAACTTTCTTTTCTTGAATTATTTTTGGCTCCTGATATTTTTTCACTTGCCTTTTTCTTTCGATCTCATGCCACGTTTGAAACGTTGAGGAACCCGCAGGCTCATGGGACCCGCATGTCATCCTCTATGTACTATAAAAGTTCATTTTCTTGGTTTTTTTTCACCCTCTGATTTTTGGCAATTTCTTTTTTCTTTTGATCCCCTGCCGCCTCTCAAACGGTGATACCGCTGCTGCTAAATGGGACCCGCATGTCATCCTCTATGTACTATAAAACTTTCTTTTCTTGAATTATTTTTGGCTCCTCATATTTGGTCACTTGCCTTTTTCTTTCGATCTCATGCCACGTTTGAAACGTTGAGGAACCTGCTGGCTCATGGGACCCGCATGTCATCCTCTATGTGCTATAAAAGTTTATTTTCTTTAAAAAAAATTCACCCTCTGATTTTTGGCTATTTCCTTTTTCTTTTGATCCCCTGCCGCCTTGGAAACGTTGGGTAAGCTGCTGACTCATGGGACCCGCATGTCATCCTCTATGTACAATCAACTTTCTTTTTCTTTTGATCTCAAGCCGCATTTGAAACGTTGAGACCGCTGCTGCTAAATGGGACCCGCATGTCATCCTCTATGTACAATAAAGTTTCTTTTCTTGGATTATCTTTGGCTCCTGATATTTTGTCACTTGCCTTTTTCTTTCGATCTCATGCCGCCTTTGAAATGTTGAGTAAGCTGCTGGCTCATGGGTCCCGCATGTCATCCTCTACGAACAATAGAAGTGTGCTTTCTTGGAGTTATTTTTGACCCCTAATTTCTGGCTATTTGCCTTTTTCTTTTGATCTCCTGCCCCCTTTGAAACGATGAGGACGTCGTTGGGTGTCGGTCCCACATGTCATCCTCTCGTGAACAATAAAAGTTTCCTTTGATGGATTTATTTTGAACCCCTAATTAATTTCGGGATATTTCCTTTTTTTCCTTTGACCCCCGCCGCCTTGGAATCGTTGAGGATGCTGTCACCTCATGGGTCCCGCATGTCATTCTCTCGTAACGGTAAATGTTTTTTCTTGGATTTTGTTTACCAAATGATTTTTGGCTTATTTTTTCTTTCGATCTCCCGCCGCCTTTAAAACGTTGAGGACGCTCGCCGGCTCACGGGTCCCACATGTCAGCCTCTATGAACAATAAACGCTGACGATGCTGCTGCCTCATGGGTCCCGCATGTCATCCTCTTAGAACGAAAATGTTTCTTTTCTTGGATTTTGTACCAACAGATTTTTGGTTTATTTTTTCTTTCCATCCCCTGCCGCCTTTAAAGCGTTGACGACGCTGCTGGCTCATGGGTCCCCGATGTCAGCCTCCCCGTACAAGAAACATGTGATATCTTGATTATTTTGCAGACAATAAACATTGTATTTCGCTCTGAGCTATTGCAAACGGATAAATTAAATCTTTATTTTTACATAAACAAACTTATATGTTGAATCTCCTTGTTTTGTGTTTTTGCGAAGCATAGGACTTTCCTGTTTTTTTTAGAAAAATCCGAACTTTCCTGTTTTGGAGTGGGCTGAAATTGTACGAGTCAAAAGGCCCAGCAGGATAGTTCGAAGGCCCAGATGTCCAGATGCAGCCTAATTGAAATCTTTCTTTTCTTGGATTTTTTCACCCCCTGATTTCTGGCTACTTCATTTTTCTTTTGGTCCTGTGCCGCCTTGGAAATGTTGAGACCGCTGCTGCAAAATGGGACCCGCATGTCATCCTCTATGTACAATAAAATTTCTTTTCTTGGATTATTTTTGGCTCCTGATATTTGGTCACTTGCCTTTTTATTTCGATCCAGCGCAGCCTCTCAAACGGTGAGACCGCCGTCGCTAAATGGGACCCGCATGTCATCCTCTATGTACAATCAAGTTTCTTTTCTTGAATTATTTTTGGCTCCTGATATTTGGGCACTTGCCTTTTTCTTTCGATCTCATGCCACGTTTGAAACGTTGAGGAACCTGCTGGCTCATGGGACCCGCATGTCATCCTCTATGTACTATAAAACTTTCTTTTCTTGAATTATTTTTGGCTCCTCATATTTGGTCACTTGCCTTTTTCTTTCGATCTCATGCCACGTTTGAAACGTTGAGGAACCTGCTAGCTCATGGGACCCGCATGTCATCCTCTATGTCCATCAACTTTATTTTCTTGGATTTTTTTACCCCCTAATTTCTCGGCTACTTTCTTTTTCTTTTGATCTCAAGCCGCATTTGAAACGTTGGGACCGTCGTGCAAAATGGGACCCGCATGTCATCCTCTATGTAAATAAAGTTTCTTCTCTTGGGTTATCTTTGGCTCCTGATATTTTGTCACTTGCCTTTTTTTTCGATCTCATGCCGCCTTTGAAACTTTAAGTAAGCTGATGGCTCATGGGTCCCGCATGTCATTATCTACGAACAATAAAAGTTTCCTTTCTTGGAGTTATTTTTTACCCCTAATTTCTGGCTACTTGCCTTTTTCTTTTGATCTCCTGCCCCCTTTGAAACGATGAGAACGCTCATTGGCAGGTTGGTCCCACATGTCATCCTCTATGAACAATAAAACTTTCCTTTGATGGATTTATTTTGAACCCCTAATTAATTTCTGGATATTTCCTTTTTTCTTTTGATCCCCTCGTCGCCTTGGAATCGTTGAGGATGCTGCTGCCTCATGGGTCCCGCATGTCATCCTCTCAGAACGATAAATGTTTATTTTTTTATTTTTTTACCAACTGATTTTTGGTTTATTTTTTCTTTCGATCCTCTGCCGTCTTTAAAATGTTGACGACGCTGCTGGCTCATGGGTCCCCGATGTCAGCCTCCCCGTACAAAAACATGTGATATCTTGATTATTTTGCAGACAATAAACAGTGTATTTCGCTCTGAGCTATTGCAAACGGAAAAAAAATCTTTATTTTTAAATAAACAAACTTATATGTTGAATCTCCTTGTTTTTTGTTTTTGCGAAGCATAGGACTTTCCTGTTTTGGAGTGGGCTCAAACTGTACGAGTCCAAAGGCGTCAGCAGGATAGTTCGAAGGCCCAGACGGCCAGATGCAGCCCAATTGAAACCTTTCTTTTCTTGGATTTTTTGACCCCCTGATTTCTGGCTACTTCCTTTTTTTGGTCCTGTGCCGCATTGGAAACGTTGAGAACTCTGCTGCTAAATGGGACCCGCATATCATCCTCTATGTACAATAATTTCTTTTCTTGGATTATTTTTGGCTCCTGATATTTGTCACTTGCCTTTTTCTTTCCATCTTATGCCGACTTCGAAACACTGAGACCGCTGCGGCAAAATGGGACCCACATGTCATCCTCTATGTACAATAAAAATTACTTTTCTTGGATTATTATTTTTGGCTCCTGATATTTGGTCACTTGCCTTTTTCTTTCGATCTCATGCCACCTTTGAAACGTTGAGGAACCTGCTGGCTCATGGGACCCGCATGTCATCCTCTATGTACTATAAAACTTTCTTTTCATGGATTTTTTTCACCCTCTAATTTTCTTTTGATCCCCTGCTGCCTTGGAAACGTTGAGTAAGCTGCTGACTCATGGGACCCGCATGTCATCCTCTATGTACAATCAACTTTCTTTTTTTGGAGTTTATTTTTGACCCCCTAATTTCTGCCTACTTCCTTTTTCTTTTGGTCCTATGCCGCCTTGGCAACGTCGAGACCGCTGCTGCATGATGGGACCCGCATGTCATCCTCTATGCACAATAAAAGTTTCTTTCGTGGATTATTTTTGGCTCCTGATATTTGTCACTTGCCTTTTTCTTTCGATCTCATGCCAACTTTGAAACGTTGAGAACGCTGCTGCAAAATGGGACCCGCATGTCATCCTCTATGTACAATAAACATTTTTTCTTGGATTATTTTTGGGACCTGATATTTGTCACTTGCCTTTTTCTTTCGGTATCATGCCGCTTCTGAAACATTGAGGAAGCTGCTGGCTCGTGGGTCCCGCAAGTCATCCTCTATGTAGAATAAAAGTTTCCTTTCTTGGAATTATTTTTACCCCTGATTTCTGGCTACTTCCTTTTTCTTTTGATCCCGTGCCGCCTTGGAAACGTTGAGAACGCTGCTGCAAAATGGGAGCCGCATGTCATCCTCTATGTACAATAAAGTTTCTTTTCTTGGATTATTTTTGGCTCCTGATATTTGGTCACTTCCTTTTTATTTCGATCCCGTGCCCCTTGGAAACGTTAAGACCAGTGCTGAAAAATGGGACCCGCATGTCATACTCTATGTACAATAAAGTTTCTTTTCTTGGATTATTTTTTGCTACTGATGTTTTGGCACTTGCATTTTTCTTTCGATCTCATGCCGCCTTTGAAACGTTGAGACCGTCACGCAAAATGGGACTCACATGTCATCCTCTATGTACAATAAAAGTTTCTTTTCTTGGATTATTTTTTGCTCCTGATATTTGGTCACTTTCCTTTTTCTTTCGATCTCATGCCGCCTCTGAAACGTTGAGTAAGTAGCTGCCTCATGCGACCCGCATTTCATCCTCTATGTACAATAAAGTTTCTTTTCTTGGATTTTTTTTACCCCCTGATTTTTGGTCACTTGCCTTTTTCTTTCGATCTCATGCCACCTTTGAAACGTTGAGAAACCTGCTGGCTCATGGGACCCGCATGTCATCCTCTATGTACTATAAAACTTTCTTTTCTTGGATTTTTTTGGCACCTCGTATTTGATCACTTGCCTTTTTCTTTCGATCCCGTGCAGCCTCTCAAATGGTGATACCGTTGCTGCTAAATGGGACCCGCATGTCATCCTCTATGTACACTCAAGTTTCTTTTCTTGAATTATTTTTGGCTCCTGATATTTGATCACTTTAAAAACAACTTGTACGTAGAATGTCCCTGTTTTTTTGTGGTGAATCATAGTATCCGTGTTGTATTAGAAAAGGGGCCGAAAGTGTTTGAGTTGCCCGTTTGTAGTTATTGGGCATTATAGTCCTAGTAAGTAGGCCCACATCAATTACCATGTAGACGGCAACCCAAAAGGGGAAATTTTGGCCCAAGCGGGGGAAGTTGTACTTTTTTTTCTATTGGTAAGGTTAGCCTCACACACAAAAAATGTCTGGTTACATGGGGCAGTGCTGGAAGCCTGATCGTTACTGAAGGTTGCACATTTGGGCCTAATATGCTTGTCAGCAGGAGGTTTGCTATTTGTTGGAAAACTATGGAAGGGGAGTTTGTTGGTGCATGCATACGTTTGCGAGGAACCAAATGCAGCATTTTGACTTCACCAGACAACTGAATAGCATGTGTTCTTCACAATACAGCCAACACAAGCATTAACTAATGTAACTAGAGACATTGAGTACAGATTGAGCCTTCATGTTTAACATAACATTGTGTGTGGAGGAGCCACGCACATAGTATATAAGAGTACCATCATGTTGACCACAAATGAATCATCGAAGAGAGTGGTAAATATACTTATTGACCACCTCTCTACAAAAAAGTGGTAATTAGAACCGAACATGCACCACCTTATTTGAGCTGTGATCCATATTGTTCCTCCAAAGGGTGCATGATTGCCTTTACACTTGATGACCTTCTCGCAGTTTTCATGATCAAATACGAGCACCTTCAAGGATCTGGTGTCAATCCTCTTGAATACTATGAAGTATCCTATCTTCAAGTCATGTGCTTTGATAAACGCTGACCAGCGTGCGTCCATAACAATCTTGCCATCTTCCTCCTTCAGGCCGACCTCCCAGATGCAATCGGTGGAGATCTTTAGCTTGATGGTCTCTGGCCACAAACCTTCAAACCAGGGCTTAAAAGCACTGGGGATGAGCCCATCCAAAGAACTTGCGTAAGCTGCCAGCGGGTCTCGCCACCGGCGTTTGGTGGCTCGATCATCGTGGCAGCTCCCTTTTTTTCAAAGATGAGCTCTCTACAAGCTTGATCGTGTTGCCTGAACAATGCAACAACAAAAATGGACCCAAATGGTATACTTATGAAGCCCACAATCTGAACATTATGCCTCTGGATCTAGTTTGGCTATTTCGTAGGAACGGTATATCAGCTTCAACTCATAAAACTGGGAAAAAACTAAGCAACAGGAATAGAACTATAGATAGCATGGCATGGTGGATGCATAGCCCGTGTTTGCAAATAGTTTGTGGGTAGCCCACACTTGCAAGTTCATATCAACATATATTTTCCCCGGAAATTATTGTATTGCAATTTCGACGATTCGCACTTGATCATACTTTTCATCGGCTGCCCAGTTTGGCTGACCGGTTTGTTTATTCGCTAGTGTCCTCCTTCCTATTCCTAGACACCCAAGTCCATCATCATGGGCACTGACAAGGTGTAATATAAGATATATGCCACAAAAATAATACGTAGGATTGATAATGAAAATAAGTTTCCAATGGTCCGTGTCCAACAAGGGACGAGTAGTTTCTCTCCACTTCATCCCGACGTGTGTGGTGAGCAAGCCCTCCCATCGCATCGTAGGAATTTAATTTGACAAGGGCTACGAGGAAGACATCACCAAGAAAGGGTGATGCATGTCTCCTTCAACAAACACAAGCAAGACATGTCCAAGCAAGTACATGAACACAAGTACACCACCATAATAATACTACATGAACACAAGTGATGCCGTCGGTTGGGGAGGCCTAAATAAAACTTAAACTTAATCCTAATCTAATGGACGTCGGTTGGGCCGCGCGACGAGTCTGCCTCGTCCTCGTTCTTCGCCTATGCCGCCTACGTCCGTGCCCGCTTCGTCGTCCCATGCTTCGCGATAGGGGCGGCCCCAGTGGGTATTCTTGCGTATGCAAACTGAATACCCAAGATTTTGACAAAACCTTAGAATTTCCTCATAAATCAGGGAAAAATTTGGCAAATACATGAGGATTTTGGCAAAATGAATACACAAGTTGAAAATGAATACCCAGACTTCAACACCGGCGCAGCCATCGTTCACGCTCCAGCGGTCGAGCATGGCGGACGCCGTCAAAAGACCTTGTTTGCGGCGCTGTCCCAGCGGTTTCGCCTCCTTAGCCGAGAAATCTCCTTCCGGAAGAAGAGTATCGCTTGCCGGGCGGGCGAACGCCTCATAATGGCGATGAGCCCTGTCCTCGCAGTAACTTCCGTTGGGAAGCCTCCAAGATCCGAGGTCGTGCTCGCTGTACTCCTCCTTCAACCGTGGGTCCTCGTCGCATCGGAGCTGTACTCCGCGTCGGATCGCGGCTCCGGCCCGGCCCGGCTCCGGCTGCGATGGTGGTGGAGGCTGCGCGCGGACTTTGAGGCCAAGCCTGCGTAACCTCGTTTTCCGATGGCGCGGCATTTTTGAGGTGGAGAGGAGAGAATGGAGCGTAAGCGGTGGTGGAAATGAGAGGATAGCACCGCGGGGTGGACGGCGTAGTAGGTACTTTATGCTGGTGGTAGGCAACTACCCTCATTTACGGCGGGGTAGGCGATCGGACGCCGCGTGTCCGCCGCTGCCTCGTGGGCCGCCTAGGTTTAGGCGCGGAGACCATTAAACGCCGGGGACTACCAACCTTCCCGCGTCGCCTTTGATGCGAACAGTCGCGTCCTCCCGCCGACAAGGCGGCCCCACACGCGAAACCGTCGTGCCGCGAGGCGCCGACGCGCCCGATTCGCGCCCTTCGCCGGTGTGAGCCCAAAAATGCAACTACTACTACCGTACTAGCGTATAGGGTGAGCAGGCCCTCCCATCGCATCGTGAGGAATTTGACAAGGGCTACAGGACGACTAGTTACATCACCAAAAAAGGTGATGCATGTCTCCTTCACATGGTCTTCTTATGTCATATAGTAAGGCACTAGCAATGATCGGCGCGGCGTGTCTAACTAATATACTCCCTCTATCTCGTAGCTTAAGGCGTAAAATAAATTCGATTTTTGATCAAAGCATAAGGCGTAGGGTGAACTCTATCCTATTTCTACCGAAGATGCCCCTCTCACCTGCTTCTCGTTTGCTAAAAACAGGAGACGATTGACCCAGCTATGGCATGCACACGGTATTCACGCTGAATTAATCGCTTCCTCCGCTCAATCTCCTCTAAAACCGGTGCCTCATTGGTTGTATATGGTGCATGCATGAGATGGTAGTTAACGAGGAGTCCGATGCGGCTACTTTAGGGAAGAGAGAGAAATACGGAGTAAAAGGAGTGAGTTATTAGAGATTTATGAGGGGCAAGTATGGAAGCTAATTTCCACGCCAACCCTACTTAATCCTAGCGCCAATTTATTTACACCTTAAGCCGTGAGATGGAGTAAATGTTTAGCGCTTGTAAATATTTATGGGCTTTTCATCAGCAATGATGATGGCACAACATGAAGTGAAGTTTAGCAGCTTGTAGCATGATTTTTTTTTGAATAAATGATGCTCAAACTCACCGATTCTCAAACCGCCCTTACAACGTTAAGGGAGCTGATATTAGGCACATACCCACTTTCCCTAAGCCCCGAGACAACGCAATCAAACATCATGCTATCCGGAAGTCTCGAAACAATCTCAACCGTGAAGAGATCAACATTTAATTTAACAAAACCGTCTAATCCCGATGTGTAGAGAACGAATCCGTTGCACATATTGCCGCAACTCATAAATAGATCACAACACAACTTCAGGATTATTTTTTATAGAACACAATTTTGTGATGCCATTTGTTATCACTCCTTGGTGTGTATCTTGTGCAAGATTTGTTAAATTGCTAGGCCATCTACTAATACTGATGGTTCATGTCTCCAGCCAGAAAGTAAGAGTTCATATACTTAGCCAAATGCTCACTAGCTACCCCATGTAGGAAATCGACCGTGGGAAGGTAATTGCATCCTTCTCAGAATTTGATCTATTAAAAGACATCTGAAAACAAAAGACGGCTACCCTCAAGTAATTGAGTGTAAGATGAAATACTAAAATTGCTACACCAAAGAAAAGTGGACAATTGCCTCATCTAAGCTGGTCTAGTGTACATCCATGTTTAACATGTGAAGATGTGAGCGTATGAATTAGTAGCCAAAAACAACAGACTATTTTCGTGGAAAACATGGCAAAGTAAATGCAGATAATTCTACTTTTAGCAATCGTCTCACCTTGACACATGTAATATGAACTATAGTTTCATGAACAATAATTAGTAAGAACAGAGAAAAGTAACAATTGCCTTAGTTGATATAATCTAAAAATAGTAGCTGCCCATTTCAGCTAATGATTTGTCCAGATGAAAAGCCCAACAGAAACTAAGCATCGTAAACGTCTCAATAATATATAGAAAATAACTCTACATCAGGATAAGAATGAATTCAGTAGCTAACTCTATTTGAGTCTTTCGTTACTTCGATCGATGTTTACATACTAAAGTGGTACTGCAATAATGTTTCTGTGACTCGACATCGAGCATTCTTGCGCTTTTAGCATTTGTGTCATCTAGGTTATTATTGATGCCAAAACTAGACACTAGTTAGTGTATACACAGCTATATACTACCTCTGTCCCACCGAAAGTGTCCGAGATTTGTCCAAATTCAGATGTATCTAGACAGTGAAAGCATATAGATAGATTCAAATTTTGACAAATATATATCATCTTAAGTTTAAATCCTGTGTCGTAGTTAATTCCCTTTGTCTTAAGTGATCTATTAGAGAGCTTCCCGTGACCACCCGAAGGGTAAGAAATGTTTAATCAGATAAGTGGATTGCCTAGACCTTTCCATCAGTTCGGACTTTTGGTTGCGTTGGCTAGTCGATGAAGCTTGACATGGTGTCGAGCTGTGGTCTCGAGTTCGAGTCCTGGCTTTTGCAATTTATCCTAAAATTGCCGCCTTGCGATCAGTTCGGACTTTTGGTTGTGTTGGTAGTGCATTAAGCTTGACAAGAAAGAAATGCCTTTTTATAGCTAACCCCAAGTCTCGTAACATTTGCAAAATAGGTATCAGATGCAGCTATCCATTCAAGAGAAGAATTTGCATTTTAGAGTTGAAGGTTCATAATCTCTTCTCTACTATTGATAGTTAAGGGTACACAGGTATTTCTTTACCTCATTTTCGCGTTCTAAAAAAGGTACGCCATATGGTTGTGCTAAGTTAAACTGATTTAAGTCTGTTCAAGTTTATCGAAAGTTATACTACCAACATCTAAAACATCAATATAGGCTCATATATTACAAAAGATATTTAGATTTTCTTTTCTCGAACACATGCCTAGTCGTGCATCATTATATATTAGAGTATACAGGGTTGTAGCAAGGCTACGAAAAACTGAGAAAGCAAAAAGAAAGAACTATACAGGGGACTACAGCAGCTAACTTTGCTAGGCTGCAGTGCTAAATCTTATATATATATGAGGTTGTAGATATTAGTCGTAAACTTACTCAAACTTAAATAACACTTGATTAGGAAAAAGATAACCTGAGTTATTTTGAATGAGGGGACGTCACAATCACTAATCAAAGATAATTGTGGGAAAATGAAATCTATTCAAGAAAATGGGAGAAATAATGTATCAAACACAAAATTAATTATACCATTTTGCAGATTGTTCACCGATATAAACAAAGAACCTGTTTGATCCGCATGTAGGTACATCCAATCAACGCTTTTTCCCGATCTCTAGAAAATATAAGCTACGCATGTAATTACAAACGATTTTCTTCTATTTTTCTCGTTTCTATGTTAACATTTGAGATACTTGTTAATTACATCCATATTCTGCAGCTTGCATAGAGTTACTAATTCAGAATGCATTCACATACGGAGTATACTATGTTTGCCGATGACTGACTAGTACTAATTCATTGCAAGCAACGGTTCATTCATATTCGAGATAAAGGATGTGATCGTTAAGTCATATACTTATGAAAGTCCTTATGCATCTCTCTCGATGCAGATATGGCGGGTCTCTCGTCCTCCTTTTGGAGGCAAAATCAATTAGTTATATATGAAACAATGGGTGTAAAAGGTTATCAAAAAGGGTGCCTTCATAGTGCTACGTTATCTTTTGAGATACTGTTAATTACATCCATATTCTGCATTGGCGTAGAGTTACTAATTCAGGAATGCAATCACATACCGAGCATACTATGTTTGTTGGTGGCTAATTAGTACTAATAATTCAGTGCAAGCTACGGTTCATTCATATTCAGCACAGGGGGGTGTGATAATTAAGTCATTTAAGAAAGGTAAATTATAAACAAGGTAGTTCATTAATAACTTCATTGGGTAAGGCAGGGTATCATGCAATGCAAAAGGACCGAAAAATACCATTTGCGGTGTCCCGAAGCACGTGGAGCCGTCGGTTTCATCCACCGCAAAAACGTGGCCACCGAGTTCAATGGCATCACAAGAATTTGGATAATCAGTGCAGTGTGTAAGGGCCTCCAAAGATGGGCATTCTCCGGCCGCCACCCCCTTCAAGGTAGAAAATCGTTTTGTCGAACAAGGCGATGAGCTTGTAACTGCGTACCTCCCACCTTTTGTGGGAACTTGGCGATTACAATCTTCAACAAATCAATTGCCGGACCCCGAGTTAAAAGAGTATGCAAAGTTGATATGAAAAACTACTATGATCGATCTTCGAAGGTAGGGATGGAAGGGGATATGTCGCTCGGTGTAGACGTTCACGAGGCACCACCGGTACCCATGATGATCGGCGGCGGCGATCCGGCCGCTGTTCGCGCCAAGCCATTTTCTCGTCGTGCATGAACGGCATGGCTACGTAACGGCGAGGATGGTCGAGGGGCACCAGGTCATACACGGTATCATGCGTACGAGATGTCGTCGCCCAATCCCGGTGTTCATCGAACCAATAAGCGTGCGGAGGCATCGGCGAGCAGGTTCACCCCAATGGTGCATCTTACCTTCATCCTTGCTGATCCTGGCCGTAGAGCTCCCCGGAACATGCGGCAAGCCTGACGGTGTAGGTAACGTCTAGATGCGCAGCGATGAGGTCGGTGTTGTCGCCGGTGAGAGCCTCCCAGTGGCCTTCCCCGCCGCCCCGGCAAAGCCTAGAATAATTCATCACGTGAAGATGGATTTAGGTGGATGGCGGATGCAACCGCGCTTGGGGATTTCGGAGGAGAGGGCGAGCGGAACGATGCGGCGTGGTGGGGATCGAGATACTGCGCGTGCGCGTGATTCTGGGAGGGTGAAGAAGAATATGATAGACATGCAAGGGGCAAAAACTAGGTAGTACTCTAGGCTGCTGCTGCGACTGGGCGCCGATTTGACTGTTGGTATACTAGCACGCCACCCATCTATAAATTTGCGACGGCGTTTGGTGCAGTGATGTCTCGTCACATCAGGTTGACCAGAGAGGGTTTTTTTTTACAGTTTCCATTTCGATATATTTTTCGCCAATAATCATAGTTCTCTACATGCCAGAGACACGTACCTTAACACGTGGGCAGCATGCAACTGCGCGAGCACCAAAATGGAATGAGAGATGTTTTAGAGCAGAACTTCATTTTCAATGCCTTTCTTAGCTTCGTTTGGAAACCGGACAGAGCTTCAGTGACTTGATGTTTCCAAGATACATTGTGACTATGTGCCACCATCTACCATCCATTTGAGATCCAACGTTCCAAACTATTTCTTATTTCGAAGCTAAAAAAACTATTCTAAAAAATTTGAAAAAATCCAGTAATATATAGATGCCTTGTTTTAAAATCTATGAAGCTTGTGATTAAATAGCTTTTACGTACTCGAGCACTAGTTCAAACTAAATATATATTTGCTCACAAACCTATAATTCAAATCGAATGAAACTATGTGTGTATATATATAGTAATAATATTAACTTTCGCCATAACTTGGGTCCCATTTATCTTGTGAAGTTTCCCACTATGTATGATGAACTGAACCTTAGCATTAAGATGGGACCAACATGTATATGCTATTGGTGTACCCACATGCACGACAGAGGAATGAGAGATAAATTATTTTTGATTGCTAGTTGTTTGATTCTACGGGATTTTTTCCTACACCAGCTAGTTGTTTGATTCATGGGAACATATCCTATAGGAAATAATCCTATAGAAAATAAACATGAGGTCATATCTCATTGATTCATTTATTTTTTTATTTTATGCTCATTTGAATATTGGTCAAATCCTAGGTTTGACCAAGATTTAAACAAGATTAAAACATCAAAATGAAAGGGTAAGCCTGGATCCTTCTTATGCACTCTAAAATGAAGCTTTTGGGTTTTTTTTTTAAAATGATCCTTCTTAGTCCATGTTTGAAACCCGAAACCACTTCTCTTCATGCTTGACTTCATAAGACAGAGTTTAATTAGGGTTAGGGGTATAGATACATGATTTGTCTGGTTTGAATATGTCTAGACCTTGTTTAACAACTTGAATGCTTACTATATGACATAAGAAGACTATGAACTTTGGTTTTTCATTTTTTGATTTTTTGTAATTTTCTGCCCATTTGAATCTTGGTCAAATCCTAGGTTTGAACAAGATTTAAACAAGTTTAAAACATGAAAATAAAATGGTAAGCATGGATCCTTCTTATTCTCCCTAAAATGAAGCTTTTGGGGTTTTTTGAAATTTCCATGTTTCAAACCCAAAACCGCCACTTCTCTTTCATGCTTGACTTCATAAGACAGAGTTTAGGGTTAGGGGTAGATATATACATGATTTTTCTGGTTTGAATATGTCTAGACCTTGTTTATCATCTTGAATGCTTACTATATGACATAAGAATGCTATGTGCTTTAGTTTTTCATTATTTTGATTTTTTCCGAAGAATGTTGGTCAAATCCTAGGTTTGACCAAGATTTAAACAAGTTTAAAACATGAAAATGGGAAGAGAAGCCTGTATCATCCTTCTTAGTCACTCTAAAATGAAGCTTTTGGGAGGTTTTTGAAATTTCCATGTTTGAAACCCAAAACCACCTCTCTTCATGCTTGACTACATAAGACAAAGTTTAGGGGTTACGGGGTAGATACATGATTTGCATAGTTTGAATATGTCTAGACCTTGTTTCTCAACTTTAATGCTTACTATATGACATAAGAAGCTTTTGGGATGTTCTTGAAATTTCCATGTTTGAAACCCAAAACGACTTCTCTTCATGCTAGACTTCATAAGATCGACCGAGTTTAGGGTTAGGGGGTAGATACATTATTTGTCTGGTTTGAATATGTCCAAACCTTGTTTATCAACTTTTGAATGCTTACTATATGACATAAGAAGATTATGTGCTTTCGTTTTTTATTTTTTATTTTATGCTCATTTGAATATTGGTCAAATCCTAGGTTTGACTAAGATTTAAACAAGATTAAAACATGAAAATGAAAGGGTAAGCCTGGATCCTTCTTATGCACTCTAAAATGAAGCTTTTGGGGTTTTTTTAAAATGATCCTTCTTAGTCCATGTTTGAAACCCGAAACCACTTCTCGTCATGCTTGACTTCATAAGACAGAGTTTAATTAGGGGTTAGGGGTATAGATACATGATTTGTCTGGTTTGAATATGTCTAGATCGTGCTTGTTTTTCTACTTGAATGCTTATTATATGACATAATAAGACTATGTACTTTGGTGTCATTTTTTTCATTTTTTTAATTTTCTGCCCATTTGAATCTTGGTCAAATCCTAGGTTTGAACAAGATTTAAACAAGTTTAAAACATGAAAATAAAATGGTAAGCTGATACGTCTCCGACGTATCGATAATTTCTTATGTTCCATGCCACATTATTGATGTTATCTACATGTTTTATGCACACTTTATGTCATATTCGTGCATTTTCTGGAACTAACCTATTAACAAGATGCCGAAGTGCCGATTCTTGTTTTCGCTTGCTGTTTTTGGTTTCAGAAATCCTAGTAAGGAAATATTCTCGGAATTGGACGAAATCAAAGCCCGTGGGCCTATTTTTCCACGAAGCTTCCGTAAGTCCGAAGGAGAGACGAAGAGGGGCCACGGAGGCCACACCCTAGGGCGGCGCGGCCCCCTTGGCCGCGCGGCCCCGTGGTGTGGGGCCCCCGTGCTGCCTCTTGACCTGCCCTTCCGCCTACAAATAGCCTCCGTGACGAAACCCCCGCATCGAGAGCCACGATACGGAAAACCTTCCAGACGCCGCCAACGCCGATCCCATCTCTGGGATCCAGAGATCGCCTCCGGCACCTCGCCGGAGAGGGGAATCATCTCCCGGAGGACTCTACGCCGCCATGGTCGCCTCCGTGTGATGTGTGAGTAGTCTACCACTGGACTATGGGTCCATAGCAGTAGCTAGATGGTTGTCTTCTCCCCATTGTGCTATCATTGTCGGATCTTGTGAGCTGCCTAACATGATCAAGATCATCTATCTGTAATTCTATATGTTGCGTTTGTTGGGATCCGATGAATAGAGAATACTTGTTATGTTGATTATCAAAGTTATATCTATGTGTTGTTTATGATCTTGCATGCTCTCCGTTATTAGTAGATGCTCTTGCCAAGTTGATGCTAGTAACTCCAAGAGGGAGTATTTATGCTCGATAGTGGGTTCATGCCTCCGTGAATCTGGAGGGGTGACAAGAACCTCTAAGGTTATGGATGTGCTGTTGCCACTAGGGATAAAACATTAGTGCTATGTTCAAGGATGTAGTCACTAGTTACATTACGCGCAATACTTAATGCAATTGTCTGTTGTTAGCAACTTAATACTGGAGGGGGTTCGGATGATAACCTGAAGGTGGACTTTTTAGGCATAGATGCAGTTGGATGGCGGTCTATGGACGTGGTCCTAATGCCCAATAAAAGCTCACGAGACTCACCATGCCAGGTATGTGCCTGGTCATGCTCTCTTTATTTGTCAATTGCCCAACTGTAATTTGTTCACCCAACATGCCGTTCGTCTTATGGGAGAGACACCTCTAGTGAATCGTGGACCCCGGTCCAATTCTCTTTACCAAATACAACCTACTGCAATACTTGTTCTACCGTTTTCTGCAAACAATCATCTTCCACACAATACGGTTAATCCTTTGTTATGTTACAAGCCGGTGAGATTGACAACCTCACTGTTTCGTTGGGGCAAAGTACTTTGGTTGTGTTGTGCAGGTTCCACGTTGGCGCCGGAATCCCTGGTGTTGCGCCGCACTACATCTCGCCGCCATCAACCTTCAACGTGCTTCTTGACTCCTACTGGTCCGATTAAACCTTGGTTTCTTACTGAGGGAAACTTGCCGCTGTGCGCATCACACCTTCCTCTTGGGGTTCCCAACGGACGTGCCAACCACACGCATCAAGCAAATTTCTGGCGCCGTTGCTGGGGAGATCAAGACACGCTGCAAGGGGAGTCTCCACTTCTCAATCTCTTTACTTTGTTTTTGTCTTGTTTAGTTTTATTTACTACTTTGTTTGCTGCACTAAATCAAAATACAAAAAAATTAGTTGCTAGTTTTACTTTATTTGCTATCTTGTTTGCTATATCAAAAACACAAAAAAATTAGTTTACTTGCATTTACTTTATCTAGTTTGTTTTATTTACTGTTGCTAAAATGGCCAACGCTGAAAATACTAAGTTGTGTGACTTCACAACCACAAATAATAATGATTTCTTATGCACACCTATTGCTCCACCTGCTACTACAGCAGAATTCTTTGAAATTAAACCTGCTTTCTTATCGAACCTTGTTATGCGAGAGCAATTTTCTGGTGTTAGTTCTGATGATGCTGCTGCCCATCTTAATAATTTTGTTGAACTATGTGAAATGCAAAAATATAAATATGTAGATGGTGATATTATTAAACTAAAATTGTTCCCTTTCTCATTAAGAGGAAGAGCTAAAGATTGGTTACTATCTCTGCCTAAGAATAGTATTGATTCATGGACTAAATGCAAGGATGCTTTTATTGGTAGATATTATCCCCCTGCTAAAATTATATCTTTGAGGAGTAGCATAATGAATTTTAAACAATTAGATACTGAACATGTTGCTCAAGCTTGGGAAAGAATGAAATCTCTGGTTAAAAATTGCCCAACCCATGGACTGACTACTTGGATGATCATCCAAACCTTCTATGCAGGACTAAATTTTTCTTCGCGGAATTTATTGGATTCAGCTGCTGGAGGTACCTTTATGTCCATCACTCTTGGTGAAGCAACAAAGCTTCTTGATAATATGATGATCAACTACTCTGAATGGCACACGGAAAGAGCTCCACAAGGTAAGAAGGTAAATTCTGTCGAAGAAACCTCTTCCTTGAGTGATAAGATTGATGCTATTATGTCTATGCTTGTGAATGATAGGACTAATATTGATCCTAATAATGTTCCGATAGCTTCATTGGTTGCACAAGAAGAACATGTTGATGTAAACTTCATTAAAAATAATAATTTCAACAACAATGCTTACCGGAACAATTCTAGTAACAACTATAGGCCATATCCTTATAATAATGGCAACGGCTATGGTAATTCTTATGGGAATTCTTACAACAATAATAGGAGTTCACCCCCTGGACTTGAAGCCATGCTTAAAGAATTTATTAGTACACATACTGCTTTTAACAAATCTGTTGAAGAAAAGCTTGGGAAAATTGATATACTTGCTTCTAAAGTCGATAGTCTTGCTGCTGATGTTGATCTTTTGAAATCAAAAGTTTTGCCTAATGAGAATCATCATAATAAAATTGCTACTACAGAAAATACCATTCAAGTTAGAATTAATGAGAATATAAGATTAATGGCTGAACTGCGTGCTAGGTGGGATAGAGAAGAAAATGAAAAACTAGCTAAAGAGAAGAATGTAGCTAAAGTGTGGACTATTACCACCACTAGTAATGCTAATGCTACACATGTTGCTGCACCCACTACTAATACTAATAAAAGAATTGGTGTTAGCAATGTTTCTACTTCTAATGCAAAGCGCGAAAAACTGCCTGAAACTGCTAAAACTGCTGAAACTGCCTGTGATAAAGCTGCTGAAATTTTTTCCAACATTGGGGATGATGATCCCATTGCTTTAGATTATAATGGTTTGAATTTTGATGATTGCCACATCTCTGAAGTTATAAAGTTCTTGCAAAAACTTGCTAAAAGTCCTAATGCTAGTGCTATAAATTTGGCTTTCACGCATCATATTACAAATGCTCTCATAAAAGCTAGAGAAGAGAAATTAGAGCGCGAAGCCTCTATTCCTAAAAAGCTAGAGGATGGTTGGGAGCCCATCATTAAGATGAAGGTTAAAGATTTTGATTGTAATGCTTTATGTGATCTTGGTGCAAGTATTTCTGTTATGCCTAAGAAAATTTATGATATGCTTGACTTGCCACCGCTGAAAAATTGTTATTTGGATGTTAATCTTGCTGATCATTCTACAAAGAAACCTTTGGGTAAGGTTGATAATGTTCGCATTACCGTTAACAATAACCTTGTTCCCGTTGATTTTGTTGTCTTGGATATTGAATGCAATGCATCTTGTCCCATTATATTAGGAAGACCTTTTCTTCGAACTGTTGGTGCTATTATTGATATGAAGGAAGGTAATATAAAATATCAATTTCCTCTCAAGAAAGGTATGGAACATTTACCTAGAAAGAGAATGAAGGTACCTTTTGATTCTATTATGAGAACAAATTATGATGTTGACACTTCGTCTCTTGATAATACTTGATACACACTTTCTGCGCCTAGCTGAAAGGCGTTAAAGAAAAGCGCTTATGGGAGACAACCCATGTTTTTACCTACAGTACTTTGTTTTTATTTTGTGTCTTGGAAGTTGTTTACTACTGTAGCAACCTCTCCTTATCTTAGTTTTGTGTTTTGCTGTGCCAAGTTAAGCCGTTGATAGAAAAGTAAGTACTAGATTTGGATTACTGCACAGTTCCAGATTTCTTTGCTGTCACGAATCTGGGTCCACCTCCCTGTAGGTAGCTCAGAAAATTAAGCCAATTTACATGCATGATCCTCAGATATGTACGCAACTTTCATTCAATTTGAGCATTTTCATCTGAGCAAGTCTGGTGCTATTTTAAAATTCTTCAATACGAACTGTTCTGTTTTGACAGATTCTGCCTTTTATTTCGCGTTGCCTCTTTTGCTATGTTGGATGAATTTCTTTGATCCACTAATGTCCAGTAGCATTATGCAATGTCCAGAAGTGTTAAGAATGATTGTGTCACCTCTGAATATGTCAATTTATATTATGCACTAACCCTCTAATGAGTTGTTTCGAGTTTGGTGTGGAGGAAGTTTTCAAGGATCAAGAGAGGAGTATGATGCAACATGATCAAGGAGAGTGAAAGCTCTAAGCTTGGGGATGCCCCGGTGGTTCACCCCTGCATATATCAAGAAGACTCAAGCGTCTAAGCTTGGGGATGCCCAAGGCATCCCCTTCTTCATCGACAACATTATCAGGTTCCTCCCCTGAAACTATATTTTTATTCCATCACATCTTATGTGCTTTGCTTGGAGCGTCGGTTTGTTTTTGTTTTTTGTTTTGTTTGAATAAAATGGATCCTAGCATTCACTCTATGGGAGAGAGACACGCTCCGCTGTAGCATATGGACAAGTATGTCCTTGGTTTCTACTCATAGTATTCATGGCGAAGTTTCTCCTTCGTTAAATTGTTATATGGTTGGAAATGGAAAATGATACATGTAGTAATTGCTATAAATGTCTTGGGTAATGTGATACTTGGCAATTGTTGTGCTCATGTTTAAGCTCTTGCATCATATGCTTTGCACCCATTAATGAAGAAATACATAGAGCATGCTAAAATTTGGTTTGCATATTTGGTTTCTCTAAGGTCTAGATAATTTCTAGTATTGAGTTTGAACAACAAGGAAGACGGTGTAGAGTCTTATAATGTTTTCAATATGTCTTTTATGTGAGTTTTGCTGCACCGGTTCATCCTTGTGTTTGTTTCAAATAAGCCTTGCTAGCCTAAACCTTGTATCGAGAGGGAATACTTCTCATGCATCCAAAATACTTGAGCCAACCACTATGCCATTTGTGTCCACCATACCTACCTACTACATGGTATTTCTCCGCCATTCCAAAGTAAATTGCTTGAGTGCTACCTTTAAAATTCCATCATTCACCTTTGCAATATATAGCTCATGGGACAAATAGCTTAAAAACTATTGTGGTATTGAATATGTAATTATGCACTTTATCTCTTATTAAGTTGCTTGTTGTGCGATAACCATGTTCACTGGGGACGCCATCAACTATTCATTGTTGAATTTCATGTGAGTTGCTATGCATGTCCGTCTTGTCTGAAGTAAGAGAGATCTACCACCTTATGGTTAAGCATGCATATGTTAGAGAAGAACATTGGGCCGCTAACTAAAGCCATGATCCATGGTGGAAGTTTCAGTTTTGGACAACAATCCTCAAATCTCAAATGAGAAAATTATTAATTGTTGTTATATGATTATGCATAAAAGAGGAGTCCATTATCTGTTGTCTATGTTGTCCCGGTATGGATGTCTAAGTTGAAGAATAATCAATAGCGAGAAATCCAATGCGAGCTTTCTCCTTAGACCTTTGTACAAAGCGGCTTAGAGGTACCCCTTTGTGACACTTGGTAAAAACAATGCATTGTGATGATCCGGTAGTCCAAGCTAATTAGGACAAGGTGCGGGCACTATTAGTACACTATGCATGAGGCTTGCAACTTATAAGATATAATTTACATGATGCATATGCTTTATTACTACCGTTGACAAAATTGTTTCATGTTTTCAAAATCAAAGCTCTAGCACAAATATAGCAATCGATGCTTTTCCTCTATGGAGGACCATTCTTTTACTTTCAATGTTGAGTCAGTTCACCTATTTCTCTCCACCTCAAGAAGCAAACACTTGTGTGAACTGTGCATTGATTCCTACATACTTGCTTATTGCACTTATTATATTACTCTATGTTGACAATATCCATGAGATATACATGTTACAAGTTGAAAGCAACCGCTGAAACTTAATCTTCTTTTGTGTTGCTTCAATGCCTTTACTTTGAATTATTGCTTTATGAGTTAACTCTTATGCAAGACTTATTGATGCTTGTCTTGAAGTGCTATTCATGAAAAGTCTTTGCTTTATGATTCACTTGTTTACTCATGTCATATACATTGTTTTGATCGCCGCATTCACTACATATGCTTTACAAATAGTATGATCAAGATTATGATGGCATGTCACTCCAGAAATTATCTGTGTTACCGATTTACCGGCTCGGGACGAGCAGAACTAAGCTTGGGGATGCTGATACGTCTCCGACGTATCGATAATTTCTTATGGTCCATGCCACATTATTGATGTTATCTACATGTTGTATGCACACTTTATGGCATATTCGGGCATTTTTCTGAACTAACCTATTAACAAGATGCCGAAGTGCCGATTCTTGTCGTTTCTGCTGTTTTTGGTTTCAGAAATCCTAGTAAGGAAATATTCTCGGAATTGGACAAAATCAAAGCCCCGGGGCCTATTTTTCCACGAAGCTTCCAGAAGTCCGAAGGAGAGACGACGAGGGGCCCCGGAGGGGCCACACCAAAGGGCGGCGCGGCCCTCCCTGGGCCGCGCGGCCCTGTGGTGTGGGGCCCCGTGCCGCCTCTTGACCTGCCCTTCCGCCTACAAATAGCCTCCGTGACGAAACCCCCGGCATCGAGAGCCACGATACGGAAAACCTTCCGCAGACGCCGCCAACGCCGATCCCATCTCTGGGATCCAGAGATCGCCTCCGGCACCCCCGCCGTGAGAGGGGAATCATCTCCCGGAGGACTCTACGCCGCCATGGTCGCCTCCGGTGTGATGTGTGAGTAGTCTACCCCTGGACTATGGGTCCATAGCAGTAGCTAGATGGTTGTCTTCTCCCCATTGTGCTATCATTGTCGGATCTTGTGAGCTGCCTAACATGATCAAGATCATCTATCCGTAATTCTATATGTTGCGTTTGTTGGGATCCGATGAATAGAGAATACTTGTTATGTTGATTATCAAAGTTATATCTATGTGTTGTTTATGATCTTGCATGCTCTCCGTTATTAGTAGATGCTCTGGCCAAGTTGATGCTAGTAACTCCAAGAGGGAGTATTTATGCTCGATAGTGGGTTCATGCCTCCGTGAATGCTGAGGGGTGACAAGAACCTCTAAGGTTATGGATGTGCTGTTGCCACTAGGGATAAAACATTAGTGCTATGTTCAAGGATGTAGTCACTAGTTACATTACGCGCAATACTTAATGCAATTGTCTGTTGTTAGCAACTTAATACTGGAGGGGGTTCGGATGATAACCTGAAGGTGGACTTTTTAGGCATAGATGCAGTTGGATGGCGGTCTATGTACTTTGTCGTAATGCCCAATTAAATCTCACTATACTCATCATGATATGTATGTGCATGGTCATGCTCTCTTTATTTGTCAATTGCCCAACTGTAATTTGTTCACCCAACATGCTGTTCGTCTTATGGGAGAGACACCTCTAGTGAACTGTGGACCCCGGTCCAATTCTCTTTACTGAAATACAACCTACTGCAATACTTGTTCTACTGTTTTCTGCAAACAATCATCTTCCACACAATACGGTTAATCCTTTGTTACAGCAAGCCGGTGAGATTGACAACCTCACTGTTTCGTTGGGGCAAAGTACTTTGGTTGTGTTGTGCAGGTTCCACGTTGGCGCCGGAATCCCTGGTGTTGCGCCGCACTACATCTCGCCGCCATCAACCTTCAACGTGCTTCTTGACTCCTACTGGTCCGATTAAACCTTGGTTTCTTACTGAGGGAAACTTGCCGCTGTGCGCATCACACCTTCCTCTTGGGGTTCCCAACGGACGTGCCAACCACACGCATCATAAGCATGGATCCTTCTTATTCTCCCTAAAATGAAGCTTTTGGGTTTTTTTGAAATTTCCATGTTTCAAACCCAAAACCGCCACTTCTCTTTCATGCTTGACTTCATAAGACAGAGTTTAGGGTTAGGGGTAGATATATACATGATTTTTCTGGTTTGAATATGTCTAGACCTTGTTTATCATCTTGAATGCTAGCTTACTATATGGCATAAGAATGCTATGTGCTTTGGTTTTTCATTCTTTTGATTTTTTCTGAAGAATCTTGGTCAAATCCTAGGTTTGACCAAGATTTAAACAAGTTTAAAACATGAAAATGAGAAGGGAAGCCTGTATCATCCTTCTTATTAATTAGTCACTCTAAAATGAAGCTTTTGGGAGGTTTTTGAAACTTCCATGTTTGAAACCCAAAACCACCTCTCTTCATGCTTGACTACATAAGACAAAGTTTAGGGGTTAGGGGGTAGATACATGATTTGCATAGGTTGAATATGTCTAGACCTTGTTTCTCAACTTTAATGCTTAGTACTATATGACATAAGAAGCTTTTGAGATGTTCTTGAAATTTCCATGTTTGAAACCCAAAACGACTTCTCTTCATGCTAGACTTCATAAGATCGACCAAGTTTAGGGTTAGGGGGTAGAGATACATTATTTGTCTGGTTTGAATATGTCCAAACCTTGTTTATCAACTTGAATGCTTACTATATGACATAAGAAGACTATATGCTTTTGTTTTTCCTTTTTCTGAGTTTTTTTTTGAATTTAATGCCGATTTGAATCTCTTTGTCAGATCCTAGGTTTGACAAATTAAGATTTAAACAAGTTTAAAATATGAAAATGAAAAGGTAAGCATGGATCCTTCTTAGTCACTCTAAAATGAAGCTTTTGGGAGATTTTTGAAATTTCCATGTTTCAAACCGAAAACCACTTCTCTTCATGCTTGACTTCATAAGACAGAGTTTAGGCCGGGTTAGGGGGGGTAGATACATGATTTGTCTGGTTTGGATATATATATCTAGACCTTGTTTATCAACTTTAATGCTTACTATATGACATAAGAAGACTATGTGATTTAGTTTTTCATTTTTTCATTTTTATTTTATTTTTCTGCCCATTTGAATCTTGTTGGTCAAATCCCAGGTTTGACCAAGATTTACACAAGTTTAACACGTGAAAACGAATAAGTAAGCCTGGATCCTTCTTAGTCACTCCAAAATGTACCAATTGATAGATGTGTTAACTTTGCTTCATGGAAAAAATAATGTCATGTAATTAAATGAGTTAACTTGGATTTCCTACGCTTGAATCCATAGGAAACTTTGTTCTAATGCACTATAATAATCAACCGAGTTTTTACACCAACAGGTCTGTCACTTACGTGTGGTGCCCACGCGTGAGGTCCCACACTTCAGTGAGCACAAGTCACGTGCAATAGGTACGCAAACTCCCAGCCATCTTCTTTGTCAAGAGAAGACGCATCAGGATGCGTATTGGAAGTCTCTGGGTCCTTCAGGATCCTTCGGTTGTCCCTCTCACACACACAAAAAAAACAAATCTCTCTCATTCTCGGCCTCGCTCGACTCGCTCGCTCGCACCTCCCTGCTCACTGACAAACCCTGCACAATAGTCAACATCGTCACCCGAAAAAGGGGAGACACCATAATGCTCTCCCTTCTTCTGACCTTCCGAGTGAATGAGTGATCCCTCTTCCTCCGAGTTTCACTAGCTAGACGGGCAAACACACATGTGCTGCATAGTAATAATAAAAAGGTAGAAAAATCGATATACGAATCTATAATTAAATAGGTTAAACTAGGGTTTTGCCCAAGATTACAGATCAAGGTTCAAAAAATCCAACTACGGGGTTCGAACAACACGATTCTAATCCAAGAATTTTTTCTACCTCATCCAAATGACCTCAAACTATAGGGTTAGCATCTATCTAGTGCAGTATGTGTGAAAATGTATGCACTATGTGTGCTATAACTTGTATGTCTTTCAAATTTGAACCAAACTTGAATAAGTTTGAAATATTTGAAAAGGGGCTTTTGGCTTAAACGTTTGAAACCCAAAACGACTTCTCTTCATGCTAGACTTCATAAGACCGAGTTTAGGGTTAGGGGGTAGATACATGATCTGTCTGGTTTGAATATGTCTAAACCTTGTTTATCAACTTTAATGCTAACTATATGGCACAATAAGACTATGTGCTTGGGTTTTTCATTTTTCTGTTTTTTTTAATTTTATGCCCATATATTTGAATCTTGGCCAAATCCTAGGTTTGACAAAGATTTAAACAAGTTTAAAACATGAAAATGAAAAGGGAAGCCTCTATCCTTCTTAATTAGTCACTCTAATATGAAGTTTTTGGGAGGTTTTTGAAATTTCCATGTTTGAAACCCAAAACCACTTCTCTTCATGCTTGACTTCATAAGAAAGAGTTTAGGGTTAGGGGTAGATACATGATTTGTATGGTTTGAATATGCCCAAACCTTGTTTATCAACTTGAATATGCTTACTATATGACGTACATAAGAAGACTATGTACTTTGGTTTTTCAGTTTTCTATTTTTTTAAATTTTCTCCCACTTGAATCTTGGTCAAATTAATCCTAGGGTTGACCATGATTTAAACAAGTCTATAACATGAAATGAAAAGGTAAGCATGGATCCTTCTTAGTCACTCTAAAATGAAGCTTTTGGGATGTGTTCTTGAAATTTCCATGTTTGAAACCCAAAACGACACTTCTTTTCATGCTTTGGTTTTTCATTCTTTTGATTTTTTTCTGAATTTTTATGCCCATTTGAATCTTGGTCAAATATATCCTAGGTTTGACCAAGATTTAAACAAGTTTAAAACATGACAATGAAAAGGTAATTAATCATGGATCCTTTTTAATTAATCAGTCAGTCTAATTAAAATGAAGCTTTTGGGAGGTTTTTCAAATTTCCATGTTTGAAACCCAAAACCACACTTCTTTTCATGCTTGACTTCATTTATAAGACACAGTGTAGGGTTAGGGGTAGATGACTTGTTTGATTTGAATGTGTCTAGACCTTCTTCATGAACTTTTGAATGCTTACTATATGACATAAGAAGATTATGTGCTTTCGTTTTTTTATTTTTTTATTTCTTATTTTATGCTCATTTGAATATTGGTCAAATCCTAGGTTTGACCAAGATTTAAACAAGATTAAAACATCAAAATGAAAGGGTAAGCCCGGATCCTTCTTATGCACTCTAAAATGTGAAGCTTTTGGGGTTTTTAAAAATGATCCTTCTTAGTCCATGTTTGAAACCCGAAACCACTTCTCTTCATGCTTGACTTCATAAGACAGAGTTTAATTAGGGGTTAGGGGTATAGATACATGATTTGTCTGGTTTGAATATGTCTAGATCGACCTTGTTTAACAACTTGAATGCTTACTATATGACATAAGAAGACTATGTACTTTGGTTTTTCATTTTTTTCACTTTTTTAATTTTCTACCCATTTGAATCTTGGTCAAATCCTAGGTTTGAACAAGATTTAAACAAGTTTAAAACATGAAAATAAAATGGTAAGCATGGATCCTTCTTAGTCTCCCTAAAATGAAGCTTTTTTTTGAAATTTCCATGTTTCAAACCCAAAACTGCCACTTCTCTTTCATGCTTGACTTCATAAGACATAGTTTAGGGTTAGGGGTAGATATATACATGATTTTTCTGGTTTGAATATGTCTAGACCTTGTTTATCATCTTGAATGCTAGCTTACTATATGGCATAAGAATGCTATGTGCTTTGGTTTTTCATTCTTTTGATTTTTTCTGAAGAATCTTGGTCAAATCCTAGGTTTGACCAAGATTTAAACAAGTTTAAAACATGAAAATGAGATGGGAAGCCTGTATTATCCTTCTTATTAATTAATCACTCTAAAATGAAGCTTTTGGGAGGTTTTTGAAATTTCCATGTTTGAAACCCAAAACCACCTCTCTTCATGCTTGACTACATAAGACAAAGTTTAGGGGTTAATTAGGGGGTAGATACATGATTTGCATAGGTTGAATATGTCTAGACCTTGTTTCTCAACTTTAATGCTTAGTACTATATGACATAAGAAGCTTTTGAGATGTTCTTGAAATTTCCATGTTTGAAACCCAAAACGACTTCTCTTCATGCATGCTAGACTTCATAAGATCGACCAAGTTTAGGGTTAGGGGGTAGAGATACATTATTTGTCTGGTTTGAATATGTCCAAACCTTGTTTATCAACTTGAATGCATACTATATGACATAAGAAGACTATATGCTTTTGTTTTTCCTTTTTCTGAGTTTTTTTTGAATTTAATGCCGATTTGAATCTCTTTAATTGTCAGATCCTAGGTTTGACAAATTAAGATTTAAACAAGTTTAAAATATGAAAATGAAAAGGTAAGCATGGATCCTTCTTAGTCACTCTAAAATGAAGCTTTTGGGAGGTTTTTGAAATTTCCATGTTTCAAACCAAAAACCACTTCTCTTCATGCTTGACTTCATAAGACAAAGTTTAGGGTTAGGGGGTAGATACATGATTTGTCTGGTTTGGATATATCTAGACCTTGTGTTATCAACTTGAATGCTTACGATATGACATAAGAAGACTATGTGATTTGGTTTTTCATTTTTTCTGATTTTTTTGAATTTTGTGCCCACCCATTTGTATCTTGGTCAAATCCTAGGTTTGATAATAATTTAAACAAGTTTAAAACATGAAAATGAAAAGTGAAGCATGTATCCTTCTTAGTCACTCTAAAATGAAGTTTTTGGGAGGTTTTTGAAATTTCCATGTTTGAAACCCAAAACCACTTCTCTTCATGCTTGACTTCATAAGACAGAGTTTAAGGCCGGGTTAGGGGGTAGATACATGATTTGTCTGGTTTGAATATGTCTAGACCTTGTTTATCAACTTTAATGCTTACTATATGACATAAGAAGACTATGTGATTTAGTTTTTCATTTTTTGTTTTTATTTTATTTTTCTGCCCATTTGAATCTTGTTGGTCAAATCCTAGGTTTGACCAAGATTTAGACAAGTTTAACATGTGAAAACGAATAAGTAAGCCTGGATCCTTCTTAGTCACTCCAAAATGTACCAATTGATAGATGTGTTAACTTTGCTTCATGGAAAAAATAATGTCATGTAATTAAATGATTTAACTTGGATTTCCTACGCTTGAATCCATAGGAAACTTTGTTCTAATGCACTATAATAATCAACCGAGTTTTTACACCAACAGGTCCGTCACTTACGTGTGGTGCCCACGCGTGAGGTCCCACACTTCAGTGAGCACAAGTCACGTGCAATAGGTACGCAAACTCCCAGCCATCTTCTTTGTCAAGAGAAGACGCATCAGGATGCGTATTGGAAGTCTCTGGGTCCTTCAGGATCCTTCGGTTGTCCCTCTCACACACACAAAAAAAAACAAATCTCTCTCATTCTCGGCCTCGCTCGACTCGCTCGCTCGCACCTCCCCTCGCTCACTGACAAACCCTGCACAATAGTCAACATCGTCACCCGAAAAAGGGGAGACACCATAATGCTCTCCCTTCTTCTGACCTTCCGAGTGAATGAGTGATCCCTCTTCCTCCGAGTTTCACTAGCTAGACGGGCAAACACACATGTGCTGCATAGTAATAATAAAAAGGTAGAAAAATCGATATACGAATCTATAATTAAATAGGTTAAACTAGGGTTTTGCCCAAGACTACAGATCAAGGTTCAAAAAAATCCAACTACGGGGTTCGAACAACACGATTCTAATCCAAGAATTTTTTCTACCTCATCCAAATGGCCTCAAACTATAGGGTTAGCATCTATCTAGTGCAGTATGTGTGAAAATGTATGCACTATGTGTGCTATAACTTGTATGTCTTTCAAATTTGAACCAAATTTGAATAAGTTTGAAATATTTGAAAAGGGGCTTTTGGCTTAAACGTTTGAAACCCAAAACGACTTCTCTTCATGCTAGACTTCATAAGACCGAGTTTAGGGTTAGGGGTAGATACATGATCTGTCTGGTTTGAATATGTCTAAACCTTGTTTATCAACTTTAATGCTAACTATATGACACAAGAAGACTATGTGCTTGGGTTTTTCATTTTTCTATTTTTTTTAATTTTATGCCCATATATTTGAATCTTGGCCAAATCCTAGGTTTGACAAAGATTTAAAGAAGTTTAAAACATGAAAATGAAAAGGGAAGCCTCTATCCTTCTTAATTAGTCACTCTAATGTGAAGTTTTTGGGAGGTTTTTGAAATTTCCATGTTTGAAACCCAAAACCACTTCTCTTCATGCTTGACTTCATAAGAAAGAGTTTAGGGTTAGGGGGTAGATACATGATTTGTATGGTTTGAATATGTCCAAACCTTGTTTATCAACTTGAATATGCTTACTATATGACGTACATAAGAAGACTATGTACTTTGGTTTTTCAGTTTTCTATTTTTTTAAATTTTCTGCCCACTTGAATCTTGGTCAAATTAATCCAAGGGTTGACCATGATTTAAACAAGTCTATAACATGAAATGAAAAGGTAAGCATGGATCCTTCTTAGTCACTCTAAAATGAAGCTTTTGGGATGTGTTCTTGAAATTTCCATGTTTGAAAACCAAAACGACACTTCTTTTCATGCTTTGGTTTTTCATTCTTTTGATTTTTTTCTGAATTTTTATGCCCATTTGAATCTTGGTCAAATATATCCTAGGTTTGACCAAGATTTAAACAAGTTTAAAACATGACAATGAAAAGGTAATTAATCATGGATCCTTCTTAATTAATCAGTCTGTCTAATTAAAATGAAGCTTTTGGGAGGTTTTTCAAATTTCCATGTTTGAAACCCAAAACCACACTTCTTTTCATGCTTGACTTCATTTATAAGACACAGTGTAGGGTTAGGGGTAGATGACTTGTTTGATTTGAATGTGTCTAGACCTTCTTCATGAACTTTTGAATGCTTACTATATGACATAAGAAGATTATGTGCTTTCGTTTTTTTTATTTTTTTATTTCTTATTTTATGCTCATTTGAATATTGGTCAAATCCTAGGTTTGACCAAGATTTAAACAAGATTAAAACATCAAAATGAAAGGGTAAGCCTGGATCCTTCTTATGCACTCTAAAATGAAGCTTTTGGGGGTTTTTAAAAATGATCCTTCTTAGTCCATGTTTGAAACCCGAAACCACTTCTCTTCATGCTTGACTTCATAAGATAGAGTTTAATTAGGGGTTAGGTGTATAGATACATGATTTGTCTGGTTTGAATATGTCTAGATCGACCTTGTTTAACAACTTGAATGCTTACTATATGACATAAGAAGACTATGTACTTTGGTTTTTCTTTTTTTTTCACTTTTTAATTTTCTACCCATTTGAATCTTGGTCAAATCCTAGGTTTGAACAAGATTTAAACAAATTTAAAACATGAAAATAAAATGGTAAGTATGGATCCTTCTTAGTCTCCCTAAAATGAAGCTTTTTTTTTTTGAAATTTCCATGTTTCAAACCCAAAACCGCCACTTCTCTTTCATGCTTGACTTCATAAGACAGAGTTTAGGGTTAGGGGTAGATATATATACATGATTTTTCTGGTTTGAATATGTCTAGACCTTGTTTATCATCTTGAATGCTAGCTTACTATATGGCATAAGAATGCTATGTGCTTTGGTTTTTCATTCTTCTGATTTTTTCTGAAGAATCTTGGTCAAATCCTAGGTTTGACCAAGATTTAAACAAGTTTAAAACATGAAAATGAGAAGGGAAGCCTGTATCATCCTTCTTATTAATTAGTCACTCTAAAATGAAGCTTTTGGGAGGTTTTTGAAATTTCCATGTTTGAAACCCAAAACCACCTCTCTTCATGCTTGACTACATAAGACAAAGTTTAGGGGTTAATTAGGGGGTAGATACATGATTTGCATAGGTTGAATATGTCTAGACCTTGTTTCTCAACTTTAATGCTTAATTAGTACTATATGACATAAGAAGCTTTTGAGATGTTCTTGAAATTTCCATGTTTGAAACCCAAAACGACTTCTCTTCATGCATGCTAGACTTCATAAGATCGACCAAGTTTAGGGTTAGGGGGTAGAGATACATTATTTGTCTGGTTTGAATATGTCCAAACCTTGTTTATCAACTTGAATGCTTACTATATGACATAAGAAGACTATATGCTTTTGTTTTTCCTTTTTCTGAGTTTTTTTTTTGAATTTAATGCCGATTTGAATCTCTTTAATTGTCAGATCCTAGGTTTGACAAATTAATATTTAAACAAGTTTAAAATATGAAAATGAAAAGGTAAGCATGGATCCTTCTTAGTCACTCTAAAATGAAGCTTTTGGGAGGTTTTTGAAATTTCCATGTTTCAAACCGAAAACCACTTCTCTTCATGCTTGACTTCATAAGACAAAGTTTAGGGTTAGGGGGTAGATACATGATTTGTCTGGTTTGGATATATCTAGACCTTGTTTATCAACTTGAATGCTTACGATATGACATAAGAAGACTATGTGATTTGGTTTTTCATTTTTTCTGATTTTTTTGAATTTTGTGCCCACCCATTTGTATCTTGGTCAAATCCTAGGTTTGATAATAATTTAAACAAGTTTAAAACATGAAAATGAAAAGGGAAGCATGTATCCTTCTTAGTCACTCTAAAATGAAGTTTTTGGGAGGTTTTTGAAATTTCCATGTTTGAAACCCAAAACCACTTCTCTTCATGCTTGACTTCATAAGACAGAGTTTAAGGGTTAGGGGGTAGATACATGATTTGTCTGGTTTGAATATGTCTAGACCTTGTTTATCAACTTTAATGCTTACTATATGACATAAGAAGACTATGTGATTTAGTTTTTCATTTTTCATTTTTATTTTATTTTTCTGCCCATTTGAATCTTGTTGGTCAAATCCTAGGTTTGACCAAGATTTAGACAAGTTTAACACGTGAAAACGAATAAGTAAGCCTGGATCCTTCTTAGTCACTCCAAAATGTACCAATTGATAGATGTGTTAACTTTGCTTCATGGAAAAAATAATGTCATGTAATTAAATGAGTTAACTTGGATTTCCTACGCTTGAATCCATAGGAAACTTTGTTCTAATGCACTATAATAATCAACCGAGTTTTTACACCAACAGGTCTGTCACTTACGTGTGGTGCCCACGCGTGAGGTCCCACACTTCAGTGAGCACAAGTCACGTGCAATAGGTACGCAAACTCCCAGCCATCTTCTTTGTCAAGAGAAGACGCATCAGGATGCGTATTGGAAGTCTCTGGGTCCTTCAGGATCCTTCGGTTCTCCCTCTCACACACAAAAAAAACAAATCTCTCTCATTCTCGGCCTCGCTCGACTCGCTCGCTCGCACCTCCCTGCTCACTGACAAACCCTGCACAATAGTCAACATTGTCACCCGAAAAAGGGGAGACACCATAATGCTCTCCCTTCTTCTGACCTTCCGAGTGAATGAGTGATCCCTCTTCCTCCGAGTTTCACTAGCTAGACGGGCAAACACACATGTGCTACATAGTAATAATAAAAAGGTAGAAAAATCGATATACGTATCTATAATTAAATAGGTTAAACTAGGGTTTTGCCCAAGATACTACGAGATCAAGGTTCAAAAAAAATCCAACTACGGGGTTCGAACAACACGATTCTAATCCAAGAATTTTTTCTACCTCATCCAAATGGCCTCAAACTATAGGGTTAGCATCTATCTAGTGCAGTATGTGTGAAAATGTATGCACTATGTGTGCTATAACTTGTATGTCTTTCAAATTTGAACCAAACTTGAATAAGTTTGAAATATTTGAAAAGGGGCTTTTGGCTTAAACGTTTGAAACCCAAAATGACTTCTCTTCATGCTAGACTTCATAAGACCGAGTTTAGGGTTAGGGGGTAGATACATGATCTGTCTGGTTTGAATATGTCTAAACCTTGTTTATCAACTTTAATGCTAACTATATGACACAATAAGACTATGTGCTTGGGTTTTTCATTTTTCTGTTTTTTTAATTTTATGCCCATATATTTGAATCTTGGCCAAATCCTAGGTTTGACAAAGATTTAAACAAGTTTAAAACATGAAAATGAAAAGGGAAGCCTCTATCCTTCTTAATTAGTCACTCTAATATGAAGTTTTTGGGAGGTTTTTGAAATTTCCATGTTTGAAACCCAAAACCACTTCTCTTCATGCTTGACTTCATAAGAAAGAGTTTAGGGTTAGGGGGTAGATACATGATTTGTATGGTTTGAATATGCCCAAACCTTGTTTATCAACTTGAATATGCTTACTATATGACGTACATAAGAAGACTATGTACTTTGGTTTTTCAGTTTTCTATTTTTTTTAAATTTTCTGCCCACTTGAATCTTGGTCAAATTAATCCTAGGGTTGACCATGATTTAAACAAGTCTATAACATGAAATGAAAAGGTAAGCATGGATCCTTCTTAGTCACTCTAAAATGAAGCTTTTGGGATGTGTTCTTGAAATTTCCATGTTTGAAACCCAAAACGACACTTCTTTTCATGCTTTGGTTTTTCATTCTTTTGATTTTTTTCTGAATTTTTATGCCCATTTGAATCTTGGTCAAATGTATCCTAGGTTTGACCAAGATTTAAACAAGTTTAAAACATGACAATGAAAAGGTAATTAATCATGGATCCTTCTTAATTAATCGATCACCTAATTAAAATGAAGCTTTTGGGAGGTTTTTCAAATTTCCATGTTTGAAACCCAAAACCACACTTCTTTTCATGCTTGACTTCATTTATAAGACACAGTGTAGGGTTAGGGGTAGATGACTTGTTTGATTTGAATGTGTCTAGACCTTCTTCATGAACTTTTGAATGCTTACTATATGACATAAGAAGATTATGTGCTTTCGTTTTTTTATTTTTTTATTTCTTATTTTATGCTCATTTGAATATTGGTCAAATCCTAGGTTTGACCAAGATTTAAACAAGATTAAAACATCAAAATGAAAGGGTAAGCCTGGATCCTTCTTTTGCACTCTAAAATGTGAAGCTTTTGGGGTTTTTAAAAATGATCCTTCTTAGTCCATGTTTGAAACCCGAAACCACTTCTCTTCATGCTTGACTTCATAAGACAAAGTTTAATTAGGGGTTAGGGGTATAGATACATGATTTGTCTGGTTTGAATATGTCTAGATCGACCTTGTTTAACAACTTGAATGCTTACTATATGACATAAGAAGACTATGTACTTTGGTTTTTCATTTTTTTCACTTTTTTAATTTTCTACCCATTTGAATCTTGGTCAAATCCTAGGTTTGAACAAGATTTAAACAAGTTTAAAACATGAAAATAAAATGGTAAGCATGGATCCTTCTTAGTCTCCCTAAAATGAAGCTTTTTTTTTTTGAAATTTCCATGTTTCAAACCCAAAACCGCCACTTCTCTTTCATGCTTGACTTCATAAGACAGAGTTTAGGGTTAGGGGTAGATATATATACATGATTTTTCTGGTTTGAATATGTCTAGACCTTGTTTATCATCTTGAATGCTAGCTTACTATATGGCATAAGAATGCTATGTGCTTTGGTTTTTCATTCTTTTGATTTTTTCTGAAGAATCTTGGTCAAATCCTAGGTTTGACCAAGATTTAAACAAGTTTAAAACATGAAAATGAGAATGGAAGCCTGTATCATCCTTCTTATTAATTAGTCACTCTAAAATGAAGCTTTTGGGAGGTTTTTGAAATTTCCATGTTTGAAACCCAAAACCACCTCTCTTCATGCTTGACTACATAAGACAAAGTTTAGGGGTTAATTAGGGGGTAGATACATGATTTGCATAGGTTGAATATGTCTAGACCTTGTTTCTCAACTTTAATGCTTAGTACTATATGACATAAGAAGCTTTTGAGATGTTCTTGAAATTTCCATGTTTGAAACCCAAAACGACTTCTCTTCATGCATGCTAGACTTCATAAGATCGACCAAGTTTAGGGTTAGGGGGTAGAGATACATTATTTGTCTGGTTTGAATACGTCCAAACCTTGTTTATCAAGTTGAATGCTTACTATATGACATAAGAAGACTATATGCTTTTGTTTTTCCTTTTTCTGAGTTTTTTTTTGAATTTAATGCCGATTTGAATCTCTTTAATTGTCAGATCCTAGGTTTGACAAATTAAGATTTAAACAAGTTTAAAATATGAAAATGAAAAGATAAGCATGGATCCTTCTTAGTCACTCTAAAATGAATCTTTTGGGAGGTTTTTGAAATTTCCATGTTTCAAACCGAAAACCACTTCTCTTCATGCTTGACTTCATAAGACAAAGTTTAGGGTTAGGGGGTAGATACATGATTTGTCTGGTTTGGATATATCTAGACCTTGTTTATCAACTTGAATGCTTACGATATGACATAAGAAGACTATGTGATTTGGTTTTTCATTTTTTCTGATTTTTTTGAATTTTGTGCCCACCCATTTGTATCTTGGTCAAATCCTAGGTTTGATAATAATTTAAACAAGTTTAAAACATGAAAATGAAAAGGGAAGCATGTATCCTTCTTAGTCACTCTAAAATGAAGTTTTTGGGAGGTTTTTGAAATTTCCATGTTTGAAACCCAAAACCACTTCTCTTCATGCTTGACTTCATAAGACAGAGTTTAAGGCCGGGTTAGGGGGTAGATACATGATTTGTCTGGTTTGAATATGTCTAGACCTTGTTTATCAACTTTAATGCTTACTATATGACATAAGAAGACTATGTGATTTAGTTTTTCATTTTTTGTTTTTATTTTATTTTTCTGCCCATTTGAATCTTGTTGGTCAAATCCTAGGTTTGACCAAGATTTAGACAAGTTTAACACGTGAAAACGAATAAGTAAGCCTGGATCCTTCTTAGTCACTCCAAAATGTACCAATTGATAGATGTGTTAACTTTGCTTCATGGAAAAAATAATGTCATGTAATTAAATGAGTTAACTTGGATTTCCTACGCTTGAATCCATAGGAAACTTTGTTCTAATGCACTATAATAATCAACCGAGTTTTTACACCAACAGGTCTGTCACTTACGTGTGGTGCCCACGCGTGAGGTCCCACACTTCAGTGAGCACAAGTCACGTGCAATAGGTACGCAAACTCCCAACCATCTTCTTTGTCAAGAGAAGATGCATCAGGATGCGTATTGGAAGTCTCTGGGTCCTTCAGGATCCTTCGGTTGTCCCTCTCACACACAAAAAAAAAAACAAATCTCTCTCATTCTCGGCCTCGCTCGACTCGCTCGCTCGCACCTCCCTGCTCACTGACAAACCCTGCACAATAGTCAACATCGTCACCCGAAAAAGGGGAGACACCATAATGCTCTCCCTTCTTCTGACCTTCCGAGTGAATGAGTGATCCCTCTTCCTCCGAGTTTTACTAGCTAGACGGGCAAACACACATGTGCTGCATAGTAATAATAAAAAGGTAGAAAAATCGATATACGAATCTATAATTAAATAGGTTAAACTAGGGTTTTGCCCAGTACTACAGATCAAGGTTCAAAAAAATCCAACTACGGGGTTCGAACAACACGATTCTAATCCAAGAATTTTTTCTACCTCATCCAAATGGCCTCAAACTATAGGGTTAGCATCTATCTAGTGCAGTATGTGTGAAAATGTATGCACTATGTGTGCTATAACTTGTATGTCTTTCAAATTTGAACCAAATTTGAATAAGTTTGAAATATTTGAAAAGGGGCTTTTGGCTTAAACGTTTGAAACCCAAAACGACTTCTCTTCATGCTAGACTTCATAAGACCGAGTTTAGGGTTAGGGGTAGATACATGATACTGCATGCTGGTTTGAATATGTCTAAACCTTGTTTATCAACTTTAATGCTAACTATATGACACAAGAAGACTATGTGCTTGGGTTTTTCATTTTTCAATTTTTTTTAATTTTATGCCCATATATTTGAATCTTGGCCAAATCCTAGGTTTGACAAAGATTTAAACAAGTTTAAAACATGAAAATGAAAAGGGAAGCCTCTATCCTTCTTAATTAGTCACTCTAATATGAAGTTTTTGGGAGGTTTTTGAAATTTCCATGTTTGAAACCCAAAACCACTTCTCTTCATGCTTGACTTCATAAGAAAGAGTTTAGGGTTAGGGGGTAGATACATGATTTGTATGATTTGAATATGTCCAAACCTTGTTTATCAACTTGAATATGCTTACTATATGACGTACATAAGAAGACTATGTACTTTGGTTTTTCAGTTTTCTATTTTTTTAAATTTTCTGCCCACTTGAATCTTGGTCAAATTAATCCTAGGGTTGACCATGTTTTAAACAAGTCTATAACATGAAATGAAAAGGTAAGCATGGATCCTTCTTAGTCACTCTAAAATGAAGCTTTTGGGATGTGTTCTTGAAATTTCCATGTTTGAAACCCAAAACGACACTTCTTTTCATGCTTTGGTTTTTCATTCTTTTGATTTTTTTCTGAATTTTTATGCCCATTTGAATCTTGGTCAAATATATCCTAGGTTTGACCAAGATTTAAACAAGTTTAAAACATGACAATGAAAAGGTAATTAATCATGGATCCTTCTTAATTAATCAGCCAGTCTAATTAAAATGAAGCTTTTGGGAGGTTTTTCAAATTTCCATGTTTGAAACCCAAAACCACACTTCTTTTCATGCTTGAATTCATTTATAAGGCACAGTGTAGGGTTAGGGGTAGATGACTTGTTTGATTTGAATGTGTCTAGACCTTCTTCATGAACTTTTGAATGCTTACTATATGACATAAGAAGATTATGTGCTTTCGTTTTTTTATTTTTTTATTTCTTATTTTATGCTCATTTGAATATTGGTCAAATCCTAGGTTTGACCAAGATTTAAACAAGATTAAAACATCAAAATGAAAGGGTAAGCCTGGATCCTTCTTATGCACTCTAAAATGAAGCTTTTGGGGTTTTTAAAAATGATCCTTCTTAGTCCATGTTTGAAACCCGAAACCACTTCTCTTCATGCTTGACTTCATAAGATAGAGTTTAATTAGGGGTTAGGTGTATAGATACATGATTTGTCTGGTTTGAATATGTCTAGATCGACCTTGTTTAACAACTTGAATGCTTACTATATGACATAAGAAGACTATGTACTTTGGTTTTTCATTTTTTTCACTTTTTTAATTTTCTACCCATTTGAATCTTGGTCAAATCCTAGGTTTGAACAAGATTTAAACAAGTTTAAAACATGAAAATAAAATGGTAAGCATGGATCCTTCTTAGTCTCCCTAAAATGAAGCTTTTTTTTTGAAATTTCCATGTTTCAAACCCAAAACCGCCACTTCTCTTTCATGCTTGACTTCATAAGACAGAGTTTAGGGTTAGGGGTAGATATATATACATGATTTTTCTGGTTTGAATATGTCTAGACCTTGTTTATCATCTTGAATGCTAGCTTACTATATGGCATAAGAATGCTATGTGCTTTGGTTTTTCATTCTTTTGATTTTTTCTGAAGAATCTTGGTCAAATCCTAGGTTTGACCAAGATTTAAACAAGTTTAAAACATGAAAATGAGAAGGGAAGCCTGTATCATCCTTCTTATTAATTAGTCACTCTAAAATGAAGCTTTTGGGAGGTTTTTGAAATTTCCATGTTTGAAACCCAAAACCACCTCTCTTCATGCTTGACTACATAAGACAAAGTTTAGGGGTTAATTAGGGGGTGGATACATGATGTGCATAGGTTGAATATGTCTAGACCTTGTTTCTCAACTTTAATGCTTAGTACTATATGACATAAGAAGCTTTTGAGATGTTCTTGAAATTTCCATGTTTGAAACCCAAAACGACTTCTCTTCATGCATGCTAGACTTCATAAGATCGACCAAGTTTAGGGTTAGGGGGTAGAGATACATTATTTGTCTGGTTTGAATATGTCCAAACCTTGTTTATCAACTTGAATGCTTACTATATGACATAAGAAGACTATATGCTTTTGTTTTTCCTTTTTCTGAGTTTTTTTTGAATTTAATGCCGATTTGAATCTCTTTAATTGTCAGATCCTAGCTAGGTTTGACAAATTAAGATTTAAACTAGTTTAAAATATGAAAATGAAAAGGTAAGCATGGATCCTTCTTAGTCACTCTAAAATGAAGCTTTTGGGAGGTTTTTTGAAATTTCCATGTTTCAAACCGAAAACCACTTCTCTTCATGCTTGACTTCATAAGACAAAGTTTAGGGTTAGGGGGTAGATACATGATTTGTCTGGTTTGGATATATCTAGACCTTGTTTATCAACTTGAATGCTTACGATATGACATAAGAAGACTATGTGATTTGGTTTTTCATTTTTTCTGATTTTTTTGAATTTTGTGCCCACCCATTTGTATCTTGGTCAAATCCTAGGTTTGATAATAATTTAAACAAGTTTAAAACATGAAAATGAAAAGGGAAGCATGTATCCTTCTTAGTCACTCTAAAATGAAGTTTTTGGGAGGTTTTTGAAATTTCCATGTTTGAAACGCAAAACCACTTCTCTTCATGCTTGACTTCATAAGACAGAGTTTAAGGCCGGGTTAGGGGGTAGATACATGATTTGTCTGGTTTGAATATGTCTAGACCTTGTTTATCAACTTTAATGCTTACTATATGACATAAGAAGACTATGTGATTTAGTTTTTCATTTTTTGTTTTTATTTTATTTTTCTGCCCATTTGAATCTTGTTGGTCAAATCCTAGGTTTGACCAAGATTTAGACAAGTTTAACACGTGAAAACGAATAAGTAAGCCTGGATCCTTCTTAGTCATTCCAAAATGTACCAATTGATAGATGTGTTAACTTTGCTTCATGGAAAAAATAATGTCATGTAATTAAATGAGTTAACTTGGATTTCCTACGCTTGAATCCATAGGAAACTTTGTTCTAATGCACTATAATAATCAACCGAGTTTTTACACCAACAGGTCTGTCACTTACGTGTGGTGCCCACGCGTGAGGTCCCACACTTCAGTGAGCACAAGTCACGTGCAATAGGTACGCAAACTCCCAGCCATCTTCTTTGTCAAGAGAAGACGCATCAGGATGCGTATTGGAAGTCTCTGGGTCCTTCAGGATCCTTCGGTTGTCCCTCTCACACACAAAAAAAAAATCTCTCTCATTCTCGGCCTCGCTCGACTCGCTCGCTCGCACCTCCCTGCTCACTGACAAACCCTGCACAATAGTCAACATCGTCACCCGAAAAAGGGGAGACACCATAATGCTCTCCCTTCTTCTGACCTTCCGAGTGAATGAGTTATCCCTCTTCCTCCGAGTTTCACTAGCTAGACGGGCAAACACACATGTGCTGCATAGTAATAATAAAAAGGTAGAAAAATCGATATACGAATCTATAATTAAATAGGTTAAACTAGGGTTTTGCCCAGTACTACAGATCAAGGTTCAAAAAAATCCAACTACGGGGTTCGAACAACACGATTCTAATCCAAGAATTTTTCTACCTCATCCAAATGGCCTCAAACTATAGGGTTAGCATCTATCTAGTGCAGTATGTGTGAAAATGTATGCACTATGTGTGCTATAACTTGTATGTCTTTCAAATTTGAACCAAACTTGAATAAGTTTGAAATATTTGAAAAGGGGCTTTTGGCTTAAACGTTTGAAACCCAAAATGACTTCTCTTCATGCTAGACTTCATAAGACCGAGTTTAGGGTTAGGGGGTAGATACATGATTTGTCTGGTTTGAATATGTCTAAACCTTGTTTATCAACTTTAATGCTAACTATATGACACAATAAGACTATGTGCTTGGGTTTTTCATTTTTCTGTTTTTTTTAATTTTATGCCCATATATTTGAATCTTGGCCAAATCCTAGGTTTGACAAAGATTTAAACAAGTTTAAAACATGAAAATGAAAAGGAAGCCTCTATCCTTCTTAATTAGTCACTCTAATATGAAGTTTTTGGGAGGTTTTTGAAATTTCCATGTTTGAAACCCAAAACCACTTCTCTTCATGCTTGACTTCATAAGAAAGAGTTTAGGGTTAGGGGGTAGATACATGATTTGTATGGTTTGAATATGTCCAAACCTTGTTTATCAACTTGAATATGCTTACTATATGACGTACATAAGAAGACTATGTACATTGGTTTTTCAGTTTTCTATTTTTTTAAATTTTCTGCCCACTTGAATCTTGGTCAAATTAATCCTAGGGTTGACCATGATTTAAACAAGTCTATAACATGAAATGAAAAGGTAAGCATGGATCCTTCTTAGTCACTCTAAAATGAAGCTTTTGGGATGTGTTCTTGAAATTTCCATGTTTGAAACCCAAAACGACACTTCTTTTCATGCTTTGGTTTTTCATTCTTTTGATTTTTTTCTGAATTTTTATGCCCATTTGAATCTTGGTCAAATATATCCTAGGTTTGACCAAGATTTAAACAAGTTTAAAACATGACAATGAAAAGGTAATTAATCATGGATCCTTCTTAATTAATCAGTCAGTCTAATTAAAATGAAGCTTTTGGGAGGTTTTTCAAATTTCCATGTTTGAAACCCAAAACCACACTTCTTTTCATGCTTGACTTCATTTATAAGACACAGTGTAGGGTTAGGGGTAGATGACTTGTTTGATTTGAATGTGTCTAGACCTTCTTCATGAACTTTTGAATGCTTACTATATGACATAAGAAGATTATGTGCTTTCGTTTTTTTATTTTTTTATTTCTTATTTTATGCTTATTTGAATATTGGTCAAATCCTAGGTTTGACCAAGATTTAAACAAGATTAAAACATCAAAATGAAAGGGTAAGCCTGGATCCTTCTTATGCACTCTAAAATGAAGCTTTTGGGGTTTTTAAAAATGATCCTTCTTAGTCCATGTTTGAAACCCGAAACCACTTCTCTTCATGCTTGACTTCATAAGATAGAGTTTAATTTGGGGTTAGGGGTATAGATACATGATTTGTCTGGTTTGAATATGTCTAGATCGACCTTGTTTAACAACTTGAATGCTTACTATATGACATAAGAAGACTATGTACTTTGGTTTTTCATTTTTTCACTTTTTTAATTTTCTACCCATTTGAATCTTGGTCAAATCCTAGGTTTGAACAAGATTTAAACAAGTTTAAAACATGAAAATAAAATGGTAAGCATGGATCCTTCTTAGTCTCCCTAAAATGAAGCTTTTTTTTTTGAAATTTCCATGTTTCAAACCCAAAACCGCCACTTCTCTTTCATGCTTGACTTCATAAGACAGAGTTTAGGGTTAGGGGTAGATATATATACATGATTTTTCTGGTTTGAATATATCTAGACCTTGTTTATCATCTTGAATGCTAGCTTACTATATGGCATAAGAATGCTATGTGCTTTGGTTTTTCATTCTTTTGATTTTTTCTGAAGAATCTTGGTCAAATCCTAGGTTTGACCAAGATTTAAACAAGTTTAAAACATGAAAATGAGAAGGGAAGCCTGTATCATCCTTCTTATTAATTAGTCACTCTAAAATGAAGCTTTTGGGAGGTTTTTGAAATTTCCATGTTTGAAACCCAAAACCACCTCTCTTCATGCTTGACTACATAAGACAAAGTTTAGGGGTTAATTAGGGGGTAGATACATGATTTGCATAGGTTGAATATGTCTAGACCTTGTTTCTCAACTTTAATGCTTAGTACTATATGACATAAGAAGCTTTTGAGATGTTCTTGAAATTTCCATGTTTGAAACCCAAAACGACTTCTCTTCATGCATGCTAGACTTCATAAGATCGACCAAGTTTAGGGTTAGGGGGTAGAGATACATTATTTGTCTGGTTTGAATATGTCCAAACCTTGTTTATCAACTTGAATGCTTACTATATGACATAAGAAGACTATATGCTTTTGTTTTTCCTTTTTCTGAGTTTTTTTTTGAATTTAATGCCGATTTGAATCTCTTTAATTGTCAGATCCTAGCTAGGTTTGACAAATTAAGATTTAAACAAGTTTAAAATATGAAAATGAAAAGGTAAGCATGGATCCTTCTTAGTCACTCTAAAATGAAGCTTTTGGGAGGTTTTTGAAATTTCCATGTTTCAAACCGAAAACCACTTCTCTTCATGCTTGACTTCATAAGACAAAGTTTAGGGTTAGGGGGTAGATACATGATTTGTCTGGTTTGGATATATCTAGACCTTGTTTATCAACTTGAATGCTTACGATATGACATAAGAAGACTATGTGATTTGGTTTTTCATTTTTTCTGATTTTTTTGAATTTTGTGCCCACCCATTTGTATCTTGGTCAAATCCTAGGTTTGATAATAATTTAAACAAGTTTAAAACATGAAAATGAAAAGGGAAGCATGTATCCTTCTTAGTCACTCTAAAATGAAGTTTTTGGGAGGTTTTTGAAATTTCCATGTTTGAAACCCAAAACCACTTCTCTTCATGCTTGACTTCATAAGACAGAGTTTAAGGGTTAGGGGGTAGATACATGATTTGTCTGGTTTGAATATGTCTAGACCTTGTTTATCAACTTTAATGCTTACTATATGACATAAGAAGACTATGTGATTTAGTTTTTCATTTTTTGTTTTTATTTTATTTTTCTGCCCATTTGAATCTTGTTGGTCAAATCCTAGGTTTGACCAAGATTTAGACAAGTTTAACACGTGAAAACGAATAAGTAAGCCTGGATCCTTCTTAGTCACTCCAAAATGTACCAATTGATAGATGTGTTAACTTTGCTTCATGGAAAAAATAATGTCATGTAATTAAATGAGTTAACTTGGATTTCCTACGCTTGAATCCATAGGAAACTTTGTTCTAATGCACTATAATAATCAACCTAGTTTTTACACCAACAGGTATGTCACTTACGTGTGGTGCCCACGCGTGAGGTCCCACACTTCAGTGAGCACAAGTCACGTGCAATAGGTACGCAAACTCCCAGCCATCTTCTTTGTCAAGAGAAGATGCATCAGGATGCGTATTGGAAGTCTCTGGGTCCTTCAGGATCCTTCGGTTGTCCCTCTCACACACAAAAAAAAAACAAATCTCTCTCATTCTCGGCCTCGCTCGACTCGCTCGCTCGCACCTCCCTACTCACTGACAAACCCTGCACAATAGTCAACATCGTCACCCGAAAAAGGGGAGACACCATAATGCTCTCCCTTCTTCTGACCTTCCGAGTGAATGAGTGATCCCTCTTCCTCCGAGTTTCACTAGCTAGACGGGCAAACACACATGTGCTGTATAGTAATAATAAAAAGGTAGAAAAATCGATATACGAATCTATAATTAAATAGGTTAAACTAGGGTTTTGCCCAAAGACTACGAGATCAAGGTTCAAAAAATCCAACTACGGGGTTCGAACAACACGATTCTAATCCAAGAATTTTTTCTACCTCATCCAAATGGCCTCAAACTATAGGGTTAGCATCTATCTAGTGCAGTATGTGTGAAAATGTATGCACTATGTGTGCTATAACTTGTATGTCTTTCAAATTTGAACCAAACTTGAATAAGTTTGAAATATTTGAAAAGGGGCTTTTGGCTTAAACGTTTGAAACCCAAAACGACTTCTCTTCATGCTAGACTTCATAAGATCGAGTTTAGGGTTAGGGGGTAGATACATGATCTGTCTGGTTTGAATATGTCTAAACCTTGTTTATCAACTTTAATGCTAACTATATGACACAATAAGACTATGTGCTTGGGTTTTTCATTTTTCTGTTTTTTTAATTTTATGCCCATATATTTGAATCTTGGCCAAATCCTAGGTTTGACAAAGATTTAAACAAGTTTAAAACATGAAAATGAAAAGGGAAGCCTCTATCCTTCTTAATTAGTCACTCTAATATGAAGTTTTTGGGAGGTTTTTGAAATTTCCATGTTTGAAACCCAAAACCACTTCTCTTCATGCTTGACTTCATAAGAAAGAGTTTAGGGTTAGGGGTAGATACATGATTTGTATGGTTTGAATATGCCCAAACCTTGTTTATCAACTTGAATATGCTTACTATATGACGTACATAAGAAGACTATGTACTTTGGTTTTTCAGTTTTCTATTTTTTAAATTTTCTGCCCACTTGAATCTTGGTCAAATTAATCCTAGGGTTGACCATGATTTAAACAAGTCTATAACATGAAATGAAAAGGTAAGCATGGATCCTTCTTAGTCACTCTAAAATGAAGCTTTTGGGATGTGTTCTTGAAATTTCCATGTTTGAAACCCAAAACGACACTTCTTTTCATGCTTTGGTTTTTCATTCTTTTGATTTTTTTCTGAATTTTTATGCCCATTTGAATCTTGGTCAAATATATCCTAGGTTTGACCAAGATTTAAACAAGTTTAAAACATGACAATGAAAAGGTAATTAGTCATGGATCCTTCTTAATTAATCAGTCAGTCTAATTAAAATGAAGCTTTTGGGAGGTTTTTCAAATTTCCATGTTTGAAACCCAAAACCACACTTCTTTTCATGCTTGACTTCATTTATAAGACACAGTGTAGGGTTAGGGGTAGATGACTTGTTTGATTTGAATGTGTCTAGACCTTCTTCATGAACTTTTGAATGCTTACTATATGACATAAGAAGATTATGTGCTTTCGTTTTTTTATTTTTTTATTTCTTATTTTATGCTCATTTGAATATTGGTCAAATCCTAGGTTTGACCAAGATTTAAACAAGATTAAAACATCAAAATGAAAGGGTAAGCCTGGATCCTTCTTATGCACTCTAAAATGTGAAGCTTTTGGGGTTTTTAAAAATGATCCTTCTTAGTCCATGTTTGAAACCCGAAACCACTTCTCTTCATGCTTGACTTCATAAGATAGAGTTTAATTAGGGGTTAGGTGTGTAGATACATGATTTGTCTGGTTTGAATATGTCTAGATCGACCTTGTTTAACAACTTGAATGCTTACTATATGACATAAGAAGACTATGTACTTTGGTTTTTCATTTTTTTCACTTTTTTAATTTTCTACCCATTTGAATCTTGGTCAAATCCTAGGTTTGAACAAGATTTAAACAAGTTTAAAACATGAAAATAAAATGGTAAGCATGGATCCTTCTTAGTCTCCCTAAAATGAAGCTTTTTTTGAAATTTCCATGTTTCAAACCCAAAACCGCCACTTCTCTTTCATGCTTGACTTCATAAGACAGAGTTTAGGGTTAGGGGTAGATATATATACATGATTTTTCTGGTTTGAATATGTCTAGACCTTGTTTATCATCTTGAATGCTAGCTTACTATATGGCATAAGAATGCTATGTGCTTTGGTTTTTCATTCTTTTGATTTTTTCTGAAGAATCTTGGTCAAATCCTAGGTTTGACCAAGATTTAAACAAGTTTAAAACATGAAAATGAGAAGGGAAGCCTGTATCATCCTTCTTATTAATTAGTCACTCTAAAATGAAGCTTTTGGGAGGTTTTTGAAATTTCCATGTTTGAAACCCAAAACCACCTCTCTTCATGCTTGACTACATAAGACAAAGTTTAGGGTTAGGGGGTAGATACATGATTTGCATAGGTTGAATATGTCTAGACCTTGTTTCTCAACTTTAATGCTTAGTACTATATGACATAAGAAGCTTTTGAGATGTTCTTGAAATTTCCATGTTTGAAACCCAAAACGACTTCTCTTCATGCATGCTAGACTTCATAAGATCGACCAAGTTTAGGGTTAGGGGTAGAGATACATTATTTGTCTGGTTTGAATATGTCCAAACCTTGTTTATCAACTTGAATGCTTACTATATGACATAAGAAGACTATATGCTTTTGTTTTTCCTTTTTCTGAGTTTTTTTTGAATTTAATGCCGATTTGAATCTCTTTAATTGTCAGATCCTAGCTAGGTTTGACAAATTAAGATTTAAACAAGTTTAAAATATGAAAATGAAAAGGTAAGCATGGATCCTTCTTAGTCACTCTAAAATGAAGCTTTTGGGAGGTTTTTGAAATTTCCATGTTTCAAACCGAAAACCACTTCTCTTCATGCTTGACTTCATAAGACAAAGTTTAGGGTTAGGGGGTAGATACATGATTTGTCTGGTTTGGATATATCTAGACCTTGTTTATCAACTTGAATGCTTACGATATGACATAAGAAGACTATGTGATTTGGTTTTTCATTTTTTCTGATTTTTTTGAATTTTGTGCCCACCCATTTGTATCTTGGTCAAATCCTAGGTTTTATAATAATTTAAACAAGTTTAAAACATGAAAATGAAAAGGGAAGCATGTATCCTTCTTAGTCACTCTAAAATGAAGTTTTTGGGAGGTTTTTGAAATTTCCATGTTTGAAACCCAAAACCACTTCTCTTCATGCTTGACTTCATAAGACAGAGTTTAAGGGTTAGGGGGTAGATACATGATTTGTCTTGTTTGAATATGTCTAGACCTTGTTTATCAACTTTAATGCTTACTATATGACATAAGAAGACTATGTGATTTAGTTTTTCATTTTTTGTTTTTATTTTATTTTTCTGCCCATTTGAATCTTGTTGGTCAAATCCTAGGTTTGACCAAGATTTAGACAAGTTTAACACGTGAAAACGAATAAGTAAGCCTGGATCCTTCTTAGTCACTCCAAAATGTACCAATTGATAGATGTGTTAACTTTGCTTCATGGAAAAAATGATGTCATGTAATTAAATGAGTTAACTTGGATTTCCTACGCTTGAATCCATAGGAAACTTTGTTCTAATGCACTATAATAATCAACCGAGTTTTACACCAACAGTCTGTCACTTACGTGTGGTGCCCACGCGTGAGGTCCCACACTTCAGTGAGCACAAGTCACGTGCAATAGGTACGCAAACTCCCAGCCATCTTCTTTGTCAAGAGAAGACGCATCGGGATGCGTATTGGAAGTCTCTGGGTCCTTCTGGATCCTTCGGTTGTCCCTCTCACACACAAAAAAAAAAATCTCTCTCATTCTCGGCCTCGCTCGACTCGCTCGCTCGCACCTCCCTGCTCACTGACAAACCCTGCACAATAGTCAACATCGTCACCCGAAAAAGGGGAGACACCATAATGCTCTCCCTTCTTCTGACCTTCCGAGTGAATGAGTGATCCCTCTTCCTCCGAGTTTCACTAGCTAGACGGGCAAACACACATGTGCTGCATAGTAATAATAAAAAGGTAGAAAAATCGATATACGAATCTATAATTAAATAGGTTAAACTAGGGTTTTGCCCAGTACTACAGATCAAGGTTCAAAAAAATCCAACTACGGGGTTCGAACAACACGATTCTAATCCAAGAATTTTTTCTACCTCATCCAAATGGCCTCAAATTATAGGGTTAGCATCTATCTAGTGCAGTATGTGTGAAAATGTATGCACTATGTGTGCTATAACTTGTATGTCTTTCAAATTTGAACCAAACTTGAATAAGTTTGAAATATTTGAAAAGGGGCTTTTGGCTTAACGTTTGAAACCCAAAACGACTTCTCTTCATGCTAGACTTCATAAGACCGAGTTTAGGGTTAGGGGGTAGATACATGATCTATCTGGTTTGAATATGTCTAAACCTTGTTTATCAACTTTAATGCTAACTATATGACACAATAAGACTATGTGCTTGGGTTTTTCATTTTTCTGTTTTTTCTAATTTTATGCCCATATATTTGAATCTTGGCCAAATCCTAGGTTTGACAAAGATTTAAACAAGTTTAAAACATGAAAATGAAAAGGGAAGCCTCTATCCTTCTTAATTAGTCACTCTAATATGAAGTTTTTGGGAGGTTTTTGAAATTTCCATGTTTGAAACCCAAAACCACTTCTCTTCATGCTTGACTTCATAAGAAAGAGTTTAGGGTTAGGGGTAGATACATGATTTGTATGGTTTGAATATGCCCAAACCTTGTTTATCAACTTGAATATGCTTACTATATGACGTACATAAGAAGACTATGTACTTTGGTTTTTCAGTTTTCTATTTTTTAAATTTTACGCCCACTTGAATCTTGGTCAAATTAATCCTAGGGTTGACCATGATTTAAACAAGTCTATAACATGAAATGAAAAGGTAAGCATGGATCCTTCTTAGTCACTCTAAAATGAAGCTTTTGGGATGTGTTCTTGAAATTTCCATGTTTGAAACCCAAAACGACACATCTTTTCATGCTTTGGTTTTTCATTCTTTTGATTTTTTTCTGAATTTTTATGCCCATTTGAATCTTGGTCAAATATATCCTAGGTTTGACCAAGATTTAAACAAGTTTAAAACATGACAATGAAAAGGTAATTAATCATGGATCCTTCTTAATTAATCAGTCAGTCTAATTAAAATGAAGCTTTTGGGAGGTTTTTCAAATTTCCATGTTCGAAACCCAAAACCACACTTCTTTTCATGCTTGACTTCATTTATAAGACACAGTGTAGGGTTAGGGGTAGATGACTTGTTTGATTTGAATGTGTCTAGACCTTCTTCATGAACTTTTGAATGCTTACTATATGACATAAGAAGATTATGTGCTTTCGTTTTTATTTTTTTATTTCTTATTTTATGCTCATTTGAATATTGGTCAAATCCTAGGTTTGACCAAGATTTAAACAAGATTAAAACATCAAAATGAAAGGGTAAGCCTGGATCCTTCTTATGCACTCTAAAATGTGAAGCTTTTGGGGTTTTTAAAAATGATCCTTCTTAGTCCATGTTTGAAACCCGAAACCACTTCTCTTCATGCTTGACTTCATAAGACAGAGTTTAATTAGGGGTTAGGGGTATAGATACATGATTTGTCTGGTTTGAATATGTCTAGATCGACCTTGTTTAACAACTTGAATGCTTACTATATGACATAAGAAGACTATGTACTTTGGTTTTTCATTTTTTTCACTTTTTTAATTTTCTACCCATTTGAATCTTGGTCAAATCCTAGGTTTGAACAAGATTTAAACAAGTTTAAAACATGAAAATAAAATGGTAAGCATGGATCCTTCTTAGTCTCCCTAAAATGAAGCTTTTTTTTTTGAAATTTCCATGTTTCAAACCCAAAACCGCCACTTCTCTTTCATGCTTGACTTCATAAGACAGAATTTAGGGTTAGGGGTAGATATATATACATGATTTTTCTGGTTTGAATATGTCTAGACCTTGTTTATCATCTTGAATGCTAGCTTACTATATGGCATAAGAATGCTATGTGCTTTGGTTTTTCATTCTTTTGATTTTTTCTGAAGAATCTTGGTCAAATCCTAGGTTTGACCAAGATTTAAACAAGTTTAAAACATGAAAATGAGAAGGTAAGCCTGTATCATCCTTCTTATTAATTAGTCACTCTAAAATGAAGCTTTTGGGAGGTTTTTGAAATTTCCATGTTTGAAACCCAAAACCACCTCTCTTCATGCTTGACTACATAAGACAAAGTTTAGGGGTTAATTAGGGGGTAGATACATGATTTGCATAGGTTGAATATGTCTAGACCTTGTTTCTCAACTTTAATGCTTAGTACTATATGACATAAGAAGCTTTTGAGATGTTCTTGAAATTTCCATGTTTGAAACCCAAAACGACTTCTCTTCATGCATGCTAGACTTCAGAAGATTGACCAAGTTTAGGGTTAGGGGGTAGAGATACATTATTTGTCTGGTTTGAATATGTCCAAACCTTGTTTATCAACTTGAATGCTTACTATATGACATAAGAAGACTATATGCTTTTGTTTTTCCTTTTTCTGAGTTTTTTTTTTGAATTTAATGCTGATTTGAATCTCTTTGTCAGATCCTAGGTTTGACAAATTAAGATTTAAACAAGTTTAAAATATGAAAATGAAAAGGTAAGCATGGATCCTTCTTAGTCACTCTAAAATGAAGCTTTTGGGAGGTTTTTGAAATTTCCATGTTTCAAACCGAAAACCACTTCTCTTCATGCTTGACTTCATAAGACAGAGTTTAGGGTTAGGGGTAGATACATGATTTGTCTGGTTTGGATATATCTAGACCTTGTTTATCAACTTGAATGCTTACGATATGACATAAGAAGACTATGTGATTTGGTTTTTCATTTTTTCTGATTTTTTTGAATTTTGTGCCCACCCATTTGTATCTTGGTCAAATCCTAGGTTTGACCAGTTTAAATCATGAAAATGAAAAGGTAAGCATGGATCCTTCTTACTTACTCTAAAATGAAACTTTTGGGAGGTTTTTGAAATTTCCATGTTTGAATCTTTTGGTCAAATCCTAGGTTTGACCAAGATTTAAACAAGTTTAAAACATGAAAATGAAAAGCGAAGCGTGTATCCTTCTTAGTCACTCTAAAATGAAGCTTCTGGGAGGTTTTTGAAATTTCCATGTTTGAAACCCAAAACCACTTCTCTTCATGCTTGATTTCATAAGACATAGTTTAGGGGTTAGGGGGTATAAATACATGATTTGTCTGGTTTGAATATGTCTAGACCTTGTTTATCAACTTTAATGCTTACTATATGACATAAGAAGACTATGTGCTTTGGTTTTTCATTTTTCTGTTTTTTTTGAATTTTCCGCCCATTTGAATCTCTGTCAAATCCTAGGTTTGACCAAGATTTAGACAAGTTTAACACGTGAAAACGAATAAGTAAGCCTGGATCCTTCTTAGTCACTCCAAAATGTACCAATTGATAGATGTGTTAACTTTGCTTAATGGAAAAAATAATGTCATGTAAATGAGTTAACTTGGATTTCCTACCCTTGAATCCATAGGAAACTTTGCTCTAATGCACTATACTAATCAACCGAGTTTTTACACCAACAGGTCTGTCACTTACGTGTGGTGCCCATGCGTGGGGTCCCACACTTCAGTGAGCACAGGTCACGTGCAATACTATATGACATAAGAAGACCTTGATTTTTCAATTTTTTTGAATTTTTTGATTTTTGATGCCCATTTGAATCTTGGTCAAATCATAGGTTTGACCAAGATTTGAACAAGTTTAAATCATGAATATGAAAAATTAACCATCTATCCTTCTTAGTCACTCCAAAATGTAGCTCTTGGGAGGGTTTTTGAAATTTCCATGTTTGAAACAAAAAACCACTTCTCTTCATGCATGCTTGACTTCATAAAGATAGAGTTTAGGGTTAGGGGTAGATATATACATGATTTTCTGGTTTGAATATGTCTAGACTTTGTTTATCAACTTGAATGCTTACTATATGACATGCAAAGACTTGCTTTGGTTTTTGATTTTGTTTAATTTTGAATTTTTATGCCCATTTAAATCTTGGTCAAATCCTAGGTTTGACCATGACTTAAACAAGTTTAAAACATGAATATGTAAAAGTAAGCATGTATCCTTCTTGGTCACTCCAAAATGAAGCTCTTAATTAAGAGGGTTTTTGAAATTTCCATGTTTGAAACCAAAAACCACTTATCTTCACATGCATGCTTGACTTTATAAGACAGAGTTTAGGGTTAGGGGTAGATACATGATTTTTCAGGTTTAATATGTCTAGACCTTGTTTATCAACTTAATTGAATGCGCGCATACTATATGACATAAGAAGACCTTGGTATTCATTTTAATTGAATTTTTATGCCCATTTGAATCTTGGTCAAATCCTAGGTTTGACCAAGATTTGAACAAGTTTAAAACATGAATATGAAAAGGTAAGCATGCATGTATGCTTCTCAGTCACTCCAAAATGAAGCTCTTGGAAGGGTTTTTGAAATTTCCATGTTTGAAACCAAAAACCACATCTCTTCATGCTTGACTTCATAAGACAGAGTTTAGGGTTAGGGGTAGCCACATACATGATTTTTCTGGTTTGAATATGTCTAGACCTTGTTTATCAACTTAATTGTTTGCTTATTATATGATATAAGAAGACTATGTGCATTGGGTTTTCATTTTTTTATCCCCATTTGTTGAATCTTGGTCAAATCCTAGGTTTGACCAAGATTTAAACAAGTTTAAAACATGAATAATATGAAAAGTAACCTGCATCGATCCTTCTTAGCCACTCCAAAATGAAGCTCGTGGGAGGTTTTTGAAATTTCCATGATTTTTCTGGTTTGAATATGTCTAGAACTTGTTTATCAACTTGAATGCTTACTATATGACATACACAGACTATGTGCTTTGGTTTTTGATTTTTTTTTTGAATTCTTATGCCCATTTGAATCTTCGTCAAATCCTAGGTTTGACCATGACTTAAACAAGTTTAAGACATGAATATGACAAAGTAATCATGTATCCTTCTTAGTCACCCCAAAATGAAGCTCTTGGGAGGGTTTTTAAAATTTCCATGTTTGAAACGAAAAACCACTTCTCTTCACCATGCATGCTTGACTTCATAAGACAGAGTTTAGGGTTAGGGGGTAGATACATGATTTTTCAGGTTTAATACGTCTAGACCTTGTTTATCAACTTAATTGAATGCTTACTATATGACATAAGAAGACCTTGGTTTTTCAAAAAAAAATTGAATTTTTATGCCCATTTGAATCTTGGTCAAATCCTAGGTTTGACCAAGATTTGAACAAGTTTAAAACATGAATATAAAAAAGTAAGCATGTATGCTTCTTAGTCACTCCAAAATGAAGCTCTTGGGAGGGTTTTCGAAATTTCCATGTTTGAAACCAAAAACCACATCTCTTCATGCTTGACTTCATAAGACAGAGTTTAGGGTTAGGGGGTAGATACATGATTTTTCTGGTTTGAGTATGTCTAGACCTTGTTTATCAACTTAATTGAATGCTTACTATATGACATAAGAAGACTATGTGCCTTGGTGTTTCATTTATTTTGATTTATTTTGAATTTTATGCCCATTTTTATGCCCATTTAAACAAGTTTAAATCATGAATATGAAAAATTAGTCACTCCAAAATGTAGCTCTTGAGAGGGTTTTTGAAATTTCCATGTTTGAAACCAAAAACCACTTCTCTTCATGCATGCTTTGACTTCATAAGACAGAGTTTAGGGTTTGGGGTAGACAGCACGCGCCGACGCGTGGACGAAATTTATTCTCTGTCCCCCTGACATGCACTTGCCAGTGTCTTCAACAGTCTGACACGAGCAGTGAAGCTTTTATGGAGCCCAGCGGAGAGGGGCTCCATTTCTCGAGCCGTGTGACATGCGGCCTAAATCCAAATTTAAACATTGCGAAAAAATCTGAAAAAAATCATGCACGTTCACAGCTCATATTAAGATAACCCCTAAAAATTTCAGATCAAAATTCGAAACATACATCGAGAAACAAAAAGAGAAACTCAGATGTGAATAGTCTACAGAGAAACTCAGATTTGAATTCGGGAACTATTCATGACAGATTTCTCTTTTTTTTTCTCGATGTATGTTTCGAATTTTGACTTGAATTTTTTAGGGGTTATCTTAATATCTATGAACATGCATGATTTTTTTCAGATTTGTTCGCAGTGTTCAAATTTGAATTTAAACCGCATGTCACACGGTGACATGCAATAGGTGCATGTCACCTGATCTGCGGTGACGCTGGGGCTAAAAAGAAGACCTTTCCACCTCATTTCCTCCACTGTTTCACATATTTTAGCTTCTATTTATGCGGTGCCGTGGAGGTGGGGGTCTGGTCGTCACCCTCCTCCTCCCCACCTCATTTCCTCCACTGTCTCGCAACTCCTTGATCTACTACTCCTATCCATATACATGCCACTCAAATGGATGTATTTGTAGATACATCCATTTTAGTGGCAGTTAATATGGACCGGAGGAAGTACTAATAATATGAGGCATGTTTTTGAGCTGGCCCTGTTTAGTAGAGTTTACATTTGAGAGTTACATCTTTCTACCACCATTATTTTTGATTTAGCTTGTCTTTTGTGCCCACCATTTTATCGAGCAGGGTTAATGCAAGATCCATAGCAAACTAGCTTCTCATGACATTTTTTTGGCGGAGTGCATCTTCTCATGGCGAGCTAGCGACTTTGCCACTAGAGTTTTTTTTGAACTAGTACATTTTTTGGATTTTCCCATTTTATTTGTGCACAAGCTATGAGCCGCCCGCAATTCAGCACCATATATTGGCGGGATTTTCTAGTTCAATTGTTTTGTACTAGGATATTAGCAGGATGCTATCTTCTAGGGCTTTCATTTCCCCTATATCCAGCCCCACCCACGGACAAGCAAGGGCCTCTCTCCCTACCTCGCACCTAGTCCGTCTCGCTCCCTCTCAGTCCTCCATCCGTAGCCGACATCCACCGCGCCGGAGCGCTTTTCAGCGACGCCGTCAACCACACTCCGTCCGCTTCGTCGGATCTGCTTCCCCGACTCACTGGTTCATCTTACCGGCTGGCGAGATCGGTACACAAAGCGCCACCATGATCCACCGAACCAAAACGAACGGCCAACGCGCCACCTCCCCAGTCGACCAAGGTTGAACACTTTGTCCGGCAGCTTTTGTTATGTATTTGATTTCCGAGACTAGTTTATTGCTTGCTTCCACTGCTTGTTATTAGCATCTGTTTTTTTTTGTAATGCCTGCTAGATATTCCCCTCGAGAATGCCTACGAAGAATCTCGGAGGCAAAATATCTTGCAGAATAAGATAATTGCAGCCAAGCTCAGATATCGTGGAATGGGACAAAATCACCGCACCCCAAGTCGTTGCGAGATTTTTCACCCGTGTGATGTGCCGCCAAAAGGACGATTCCGTGGGGCAGCTGCGAAGAAGGTATTTAGCCGCACCGCTCAAATTTCATATGTGTTGTTTGCTGATTGATTTGATGAACTTTGATTTGCAGCAGCTAGCCACCGCTCATGTTCCTAACAAAGACAAGGAGCGCGCCAGTGATGCAGACATTGGTAGAAAGGAGGCGGGATTTGGTCCTATTGTTCTAGCAAGCAATCATTTGAGGGGCCGCCTAGGATCAGCACATCTGGATCCTCCTGAGCTCAACATTAAGGAGGTAATTTTATAATAGTGTTTTAAACATGACATAATCTAATGTACTGAAAGAGATCAAACTGTCAACTGGAGTGGAGTGGTATAGATGGTAGAGATATAGATATAGATTTCAGATTTCCTAATTTTTTCTTGAAAATAGGGTCGCCCCGGCCTCTGCATCCAAATGATGCACCCACCCTTTTATTGCAATGTTTTAGACTCCATTTAAGGTTTAGAAACTCATGGGTTGCTCAAAGTGGTGACATGAATCAACCAACATATTTCCTTTTAATCTGATGATTGATTTTATGCATGGCAAATCGCAGAAGCAAGTGATCGCTCATGTCCCCGCTAAGCAGCATTGTAGCAGATGTCCAGGAGTTCCGATGATGCAAACGTTTGTAGGAACAAAACAGAAGGATGTGGCAATGGGGAAGCTAAGATTAGGCGTCTTCAAAAGGACTTGGATGTGGCCACTTGGCGGAACAAAGAAATGAACCGAGGATGGAATTCTACAATTCAAGATGGCCTACATGCTGTTGCTTCGATCTGCGAAGCTAGTGGTAGCAACTTGGTTACCGCTTTGGCTGATGCAGATGTCCATGAGATCAACTGGACGATCTTGGAACAGGTGAAAGCACGAGCGAAACTCGCACTCATCTTTGCAGGTAGATGATTTTCAAAGGGTGATGCAAGAGCCGCTATATGAATAGATTGTTGTTTTCAGTTGATGATGTCCCTGGTTCTTTTGTTTACTTATGTGCTGGTAGTACTTAGGGGAACTAGCTTGTACAAGTAATTTTTTTCCGATAAAGTTGTACAAGTAAATGGCATATGCTTCGCATGTTTGACCAATTAAGTTAAAAAGCTTCACAAAATCCTGCGTCGAAGTTGTTTCACTGAAAAAAGAGCTCTCACGTGCAAGGCACGTGTAATTTACTAGTATATACTAGTACTAGTAGAGATGGTACACCTAGACATTAGAGATTTGTTTGTTTTAAAGATATTTTTAATTGTGTACAAGATGGAAAATATAACTTTAGGGCATCCACAATGTTGCTATTGCCAAATCTGATACGATGGTGAATTTGGCTTTGGTGTGAAATATAGCAATAGCTCCACAATGTAGTGGTTCCAAATATTTATAACGTGGGACCCGCCATCAAGCTAAAACAACACATAAAGCCAATATGGAACTACTCTCACAATGTAGGGAACTAGTTCCAAATGCCAAAAGTGAAATTTGGCATCGGAGCACCTACTTGCTCCGGTTCCTTGTTTTTCTGGTTTTGGAACTACCTCTACAATGTATGGAACTAGTTCCAAAAGCCAAAAATCAAATATGGAACCACTTTTGGCTACACGTTGTGAATGCTCTTAGCAAATTCCTAGTATTTTTCATGGTCGATGTAAAAAAAAGTATTTTTCATGGTTGATGTAAAAAAACAAGTTTTTTTCATGGTCGATGTAAAAAAAGAGAGAAAACATGTCTCATAAAAAGCCTTATGGTTAGCACATTTTTTTTTACGGAGTAACTCTTTTTTACATAGCTCAAATTACTATTCGATTTTCCATTGAAATATTTTATGTGTATAAAGCAAGCGAAGAAGTACACATGCATTTTTCGTTTTATTCTTTTTTGACATTTCAAAATGTATAGAAGATGAATTTCGAAATAAAGAGATCATATGCACCCAAGAACCAACAAGCATATCCCCTTGACCCCGAACATACTCAGGGCCCTTTTGTTGTGGCTTTTTTTTTTTGCCTTTTTGGCTTTTGGATTTTGGAAGCCAAAAACAAATATTATATTCTTTTGGCTTCCAAAATCCAAAAGCCAAAAAGCCACACCAAAAGGACCCTCAGCTTCAGACCTGGGATTTCGTAGGCTAGGGTTCCACAGCTTTTCCACCAACCAGTAATAATTTCAACTCGCCCCAAAATTCCCGCCGAAATCCCCTCCCGCTTCCAAAATTCAAAGCGATGTGAAATAAGTACAGTGTCGATCTTATCCCCCCGGACCGCTCAATTCAGACCTATCACCGGCGGCGCCGAACCCCGCATCTCTCTCTCACGCTTCCACCCTGCATGACCCACCGGATCATCTCACACGCCGGCGCCGGCCCACTGTCCCACTCCCACACCAGCACTATTGCCTTCTCATCGGCCACCGTAGTGACCGACGACGTTCCGCCGTCTCCCTTGCTTTTTAGCAAGCCGGAGTAGCTTCCACCTCCCCCACCCCCACCGACGACCACTGTACCATACGAGCTCCTCCGTAGCCGACTTCCACCGCCGCCTTGTCAGTGACAGTCACCATCGCCGGGTTCTCGTATCTTAATCCCCTACTCCTTCCGTCCACCGGACTGGAGAGATGGGCGCCTCCATGGTCCACGGCAGGAAACCAAAGCGTACACGCGCCCACTTCCAAGAAGGTTGATATGGCCGCATTCGTTATGCATGTGATTTCGAAAAGTATTTTTTTGCTTACTTGCACCGCCATCTCATTAGCATTTTTTTTGTAATGCATGCTAGATATTATTGCAATACAGAAGAATGAATTAAAAGAGAAACGGATACGGAATATATGTAGAAGATATGCAAGCCGTGTGGGCACAAGCATTTGTAACGCTATTGCCTCTAGTGCAAACCTGAACAAAATCGGAGAAGAACCCTTTCCCCTCCCCAAAGATAAAGAACAATGTTATGATTCACAATTTGATCCTGCTGAGCCTCTTGGAGAGCTGACTCAGGAAGATGCCTTGCCTGACCATTCTCCTCAACCCCACCAGGTGATTTCTGTGTTTTTACTTTGAGATATCTGTTGCAACTTCCATGTGTTGTATACTTGTATCCTGAATCCCACCAAACATGTTCACATGCCACCTCTAGGTCTCCTTAATGCATCATATATATGTTTCAGCATGCACGTCATCCTTTACTGTTCTTCATTCTATCCCATTTGCATATCATCATATATGGGACTTCTGTAGACTGAAATATCGTTTATGTGTGCTAGGAATCTGCAGCTTCAAGTAAGAATTTCGCAGGAACCACCAATGAGAGGAAGACCATTCAATATGCACCTGAATCGGTGATAGAACAGCTGCAACCAAAAAAGAAACCTGCTTCTGCTACTAGACAGTCTCAGCGATTCATGGCACTAGTTGAAGAAAATAACGAAAATGCTAAGAGTACTGAAATAAAAAAACGTGGTGAACACCCCAAGCGGTTGAATCAGCCACCTGTTACCAATCCAGTCAACCAGCGACAATCGGCAGCAGAACCAGTTTCCACAGCAACTTCTCAGCCACAATTGGCAGCAGAACCAGTTTCCACAAAGAACTTCTCACCACAATTGGCAAGCAGAACCAGCTTTCCACAAGAACTTCTCAACAACAATTGGCAGCAGAACTAGTTTCCACGGCAACTTCTCAGCCACAATTGGGATCAGCGATAGTCGTGGTAGGAAATATCGCCCAAGGACACACTGTACAGTCCCGGTGACACAACCACAACTGGCCAAACATCATAGCACAACATCAACAAACTGTTGATGATCTCCCACTGACCCATATTAGTCCTACCATAGACAACTCCCCTGAGGATGAGCCCCACACCGAAGAAGGTACATTTTCCAATGCTTATAGTTTCATTCTCCATTATAAAGTTATACTTTATAGATAAATAAATAAATATATATATATATAAATATATATATATATATATCTACCTTGATAGCTTGATGTAATGCTTAACTTTGTAGTTGCACCACGATCAAGAAAAACGAGGGGCCCAACAGTAGGGAAAATGTTCGTAGCTAAGCTTGCTGGGATGGAATCAAGATTTCGCCTTTCATCTATCGTAGGTGGCAGAAGGCCACTGGACCCAAAAGAATCTTGTAAATTAGCATCGGATGTAGGAATTTTCGTCAGGAATGAAATACCTATCTTCCCAACATGGAAAGAGCACGTAGACACCTCTGCGCATTTTGAAAAATTAGTGCACAGGTTACACGTAAGTCATCTTTCTCTTGGTAATGTTACTCATACTAGTATACCACATTGGCACGTCCCGTTCCTTCTAGCTTGTTGTTGGCTCTATGTATATCGCACCAACGGTTTATATTGTTGTGAACAGTTAAGGTTCGAGTTCGATGAGGACCAAGAGGAAGTAAAGCATGTTCTCAACAAATCTATTCTCGACTGTCACGCCAAAGATCGCAGCGAGCTAAAGAAGAAATACTTCACTGGAAAGATTACTGGGAGTGTTCCAACTATATCTCCTTTTAAGCAAATGACTGACAAACAGTGGGGAGATCTTGTGAAGCACTGGTCTGATCCAAAGAATATGGTATGATTTGTAAGACTGAGACCAGATCACATCTTGGATTCTTATTTATAGCAGTGTCTCACTAGTCTCCTTTTTGCAGAATTTGGCTAAACAGAATCAGAAAAACCGCGGTAAACTACTTTTACCTAGCCGTACGGGATCTCGTAACCTTATAGTGCACATTCGGCAAAAAGTAAGGACATGTTGTTTTATACTGCTATTTAGAAATATTTTAGTAAAAGATCATGCAGAGTATATACACCGATTAATGCAGCTTATATTATGATCCTCCATTTCAACCACGTTATTCGATTTATAAATGGTAGTACTAAAATGCAGATGTTACATAATGCAAGTAAAAGGGAACCAAACAAAGAGATGACTCTGCCAGAGATTTTTGAAGCATGCCAGAAGAACAAACTTGAAGTGATTGGAGAAGTCGCACAGAGTGTTCTTGTAAGTCTTCTAAAAGATTGAAATTTTGTGACGACTCACATCCCAACTTGTAGGAGTAGTAAAGTACATGTCAATATGATATTATATATGTTTATTAAAATTCATGTGATGTGAATCAGACATGCCAAACTGTAGGAATAAAAGTAGGTCATACACATGATAAATCTACTATCATCAAGTTTCTCTGTAGTAACTATCATGTTTACACATGTGTACGAACTGAATTTTTTGCAGGAAGATATGAAATTAGAGATGGCAAAACCCGGTAAAACGGTCTGGAAAAAACCGATGAAGAATGTGTGAAGGCATTTTCTATGGCAATAAAAAAGAAAGGCATTGCCAAAAACACTTTCTTACGGAATGCTGGACTGCTGAAGTGCAAGTCCATGTCCAAGTCAAAGTATTTGCATGCTCAAGTTCTAGAGGAGCAACTCCAAGTAGAACGAGCTGCATCACTGCGCTAAGACTAGAAGTCGACAATTTTAGAACGATAGCAGCACAGAAGGAGGCCCTACTGGAGCAGGTTAGGAATGCCGGTAAGTAGTAAGAAGAGTATCTGCTAGATAATTGGAGATGAACGGGGACAAAGGATGTGTCATTACCTTCGTCTTGTAAAATGGTTCCTTAGTCGAGCATATTTCGTAGGTGCATTTATCCGCAATTGCTATGATCTTGGTGGTCGTTTCCTTGTTGTGATGTGGATTTTTTTTGAACAGTATAGCTGCTGATTGTTAATATTATAAGTTGATTGCATATCCCTTTCCATCAGTTCTGACTTGTGGTTCCGTTGGCTCGTGGATGAAGCTTGACATGGTATCAGAGCCCATAGTCTCAAGTTCGGACTTTTGGTCGCGTTGGCTAGTGCATTAAAGCTTGACACTGATGATTTTCTGTGATCCATTGATTTCCAGCTTTCTACATATAGCCCAGGTCTAGAAGCTTGTCAACTGGTCTGGTTCATTCATCGCTGTATTGAGTGCAATGAACGGAACAGTGCTTCTCCTTTGTGTTGTGCCGCAACACAACAGCATGTTCTCGCTTCGTACAAAGTGGCGAGTTGTGAACAAAGATACTTATGTATGCTACCAAATTTCGACTCCATATAATCAATAGCTTAACAACCGTCTAATTCAAAATCTCAACACCGTAGCATATACCTCCGCCTATCGAATACAATTATTTCACACACTGAAATATTTTGTACGCGTTTTGAATTGGAGAACATGGGAACCGACTTTGGTTTCTGATTATGACTTGATGTGACCCTAGGCCCTGGATTCCTGAGCAGAAGGTATGTGTAAAAACAAAGAGATTACGAAGTGCTAATTCCCTTTTTTTGTAAGTCCCGGTGGCATTGACACTCCTTTCTTACTTGCTATATTTTTTGGTGTTTATATATAATAGAGAATTACCAGCTTATTGTCGAACCCGTTAGATTTTGGGCAATAATTGTTACGTGGCTGCTTCTTAATTAAAGTTTATCATGTCATGTAGATGGATTTGTGAAAGATGCAGCGGGTCGTTCTTCAGATCGTCTACATGGGATTCCCATCTACATGTATGTTCATGGTTTCATGGAGTACTTCAGCTCATAGCAGCCACATACGATCCTGCAAGATTTGCATTTTTTTTGACCTTGCAAGATTTGCATTCAATGTATCGCCAAGGCGCGTCTGTGAGAACTCTAGAAACATCTTCGTCAGACTCGTTTTGGCGCGCAGATTCGAGCGAATCCAATGAATTTTGACCGTTCTCTTAAAAAAGGAACTTTGACCGTTGGATCAAGCGTTGGAGAACCGATGTGCCAACGCCAATAATTATGATCGTGGTAACCGATTTTCAACGTGATGATGAATTGATGTGACATTTGGCCGTACTAGTACGGTCTCATATTTTTGTATTACTTAGTACTTGGACTGTGGCCAAATTCGAAATCTCATTCCAGCGGCAAAACTTCCCACCCGAAAAATACAAATATTTCACACGCTTCTAACTTCCCATTCTACTCTCATTTTTTTTCGATCACCACCTCCCTAGCTCCGGAAACCCCCCGAAAAAAAATTCATTTCCCTCACTCTCTCCTCTGAGACCACCCACCGGAACTTCCCAAGTCCCTCTCTCTCCCACCTCCACGGCCACCGCACCGGAACATCCCCGCCGGACTTCCCTGGCCTACCCGAGGCCTCGCGATCCTCGTCATCCGCCGTCTGCCGGAGCCGCTTCATCGACGCCGTCATCAACCGGACCGGATCATCCCCGCGAACCTCGAAACCATATACTCATCCAGCAGTCTACCGCGATCGTTTCATTGCGGTATCGTCCACCCCACCGGAGCCGCTTCGCCGGATCCGTCGTCCACCGCATCGGATCTAGCTCACCGACACCACTGTACATTAACCGGATCTGCTTCACCGGCGCCGTGCATGATCTAAACTCTTCTACTGTCGCTTTTCTATTGCTTGCCTGCAAGTTCTTGTTTAATCTTGGGGGAACCTGTTTGTGCTAACGACGCGCCGTTACGTTTTTGCAGATGAGATGAGTAACCATGAAGTGTAATGGCCGTCTCTCCAACCCCAAGTAGCACATGTAGCGTACTTCATCACCGGATCTATCAACCCCAGGAAGATCTGCTGTGACTCCCACAGAGTGCTTCTCCTAATGTAAGTCCCTTGTTTTAGCGCCATGTTCCGGGGTTCGAGATGCTTGTTTGTCTGAAGCTCTTTTAGTTCATTCCTAGCTATGACCATAACACCTTGCTATTTTCTACTTCATTGCTAACTTTAAGCGATTGAACATTTTGGTTTGCATTCCCCGCTCTGTAGATGTAGCCATCACAACTTCTATCTTGCTCAGTCGTTGTTACAAAAATTATAGGTATTATAGTAACATCCTGCTATTATTTAGTTCATGGCCAATTTTAAGTAATTGCACATGTTGGTTCGCATTCCCTGCTCTATAACTTTTGGCATCGTAACTTCTATATTTGGTTTACATTCCCTGCTCTGTAGATCTAGCCATCATAACTTTATCTTGCTCAGCCGTTGTTACAAAAATTATGGCCTGCTACTATGTTGTTTGTGCCAATTTTTTTACTCCATGAACATGTTGGCTTGCATTCCCTGTACTACAGGTGATGCCATTGTTTTGTATCTAGTTCATTGTAAGCTAACAAAGTAAGGACTTAGTTTGGCATGCTATCACTCTGCTATCTAGCCTGTAGTACAAATATACTTGTCATACTACTAGATAATAATTTTGCGTGCCATCTTGTTCTTCAAAAGCTGCATTATTGACTTGTTTCTCTGACTTGGCATGACGCTCACATATGGAAAGCTGAACATATTGGTTTGCATTCCCTCTTATACAAGTTCACAGTGATCCCACTATATTCTGTATCCTGGTCCATCCTAAGCTCCGGATTAACTATCCTCTATGTGTTGCTCATTACAAGTTTATATCCCGAAACATCTTGATTTGCATCCCCTTCACTATAAGTTCAGGAGTATTATTTAGTTCACGGCCAAAATGAAGTAATTGCACTTGGCACATGTTGGTTCACATTCCCTCCTCTTTAGCTTTTGCCATCGTAACTTCTATTTTTGGTTTACATTCCCTGCTCTGTAGATGTAGCCATCATAACTTCATCTTGCTCAGTCGTTGTTACAAAATTTATAGCCTGCTACTATGTTGTTCATGCCAATTTTGTACTCCCGAACATGTTGGTTTGCATGGGACTCGGCGATAGTAAGTCTATTTGTTTCATTCTAACATGCTCATTATATTGGTCGTTGGTATGCGGCATGCACTCTTTGTTTGCTTATTGTGCGCATTACAATGATCTTGTTATAACGATGAAATGATGAGTTCCAAATTCTTTGGCAAACAATATTGTAGTGTCTTTGCGTTTCCATTGTTGCTGTCTTAACTTGTAATGTCTTTGTTTCATATATAGGTGCTGCATGGACAACTTAAAAGATTGCCGGATCGCTTCATTGTATTGCTATGTTTAATTACCATTCAATTTCTCTGGGTTCTGTAATATTTTTCAATGCCTTGCACTGAAGTAATATTTAGTTAGTTTTTATAGTTCTTTCGCGCATTTTTTCTTTGGTGCTTGTGGTAAGTGAGGCTATCCTAAGAAATCAATGCCGCATAAATATTCTCGATATCTAAATCACGAATTCCCATCCCTTAAACGGCCCAATTAAGCGAAATCACATATGTGCCTGCCCGCAAAATCCTAAAGCGCCTATTATGCCGCATATAAACAACTAAACTAAACTGGCAGCCCACTTACTTATTGGGCCAGCCCATTTGATTTACGGTGGACCCCACACTCTAATTGGGCTGGCCCACTTGCTTTAAGGTGGACCCCACCCACCACCGGGCCTACCACTAATTAGTTGGGCCACCCCAATTGCTTTTGTGGTGGACCCCACATACTAAATGGGCCGGCCCTTTAAGAGGAAAGTGGGACCCACCTGTGTTTTTGGCCCGGCCCACTATCTTGTTGGGCCGGCCCACTTGCTATATGGTGGTCCCCACATACTAATTGGGCCGGACCGATACCAGGAAAGTGGGTCCCACCGGTGCTTTTGGCCCGCCCACTATCTTGTTGGGCCGCCCACTTGCTATATGGTGGACCCCGCATACTAAATGGGCCGCCCTTTAACGGAGAAAGTGGGACCCACCGGTGTTTTGGCCCGCCCACTATCTTGTTGGGCCGGCCCACTTGCTATATGGTGGACCCCACATACTAAATGGGCCAGCCCTTTAACCGGAAAGTGGGACCCACCGTGTTTTTGGCCCGACCACTATCTTGTTGGGCCGGCCCACTTGCTATATGGTGGACCCCACATACTAAATGGCTGACCCTTTAACAGGAAAGTGGGACCCACCGGTGCTTTTGGCCCGGCCCACTGGCTTGTTGGGCCAACCCATTTGATCAAATGTGGACCCCACGTACTAAATGGGCCGGCCCGATAGCAGGAAAGTGGGACCCACATGCTAATTGGGCCGGCCCAATAACTTCTTGGGCCGGCCCAGTTGCTTTAATGTGGACCCCACTTTGTAAATGGGCCGGCCCGATACCAGGAAAGTGGGTCCCACATGTCTTGTGGGCCGCCTTTTGCCTCGTTGGACCGGTCAATCGAGTGCATTCGGCCCGGCCCACATGCTTAGTGGGCCGGACCATTAAAGTTTTGACCAGTCAACCTTAGAGGTTAGGCCCGGCCCACATAACTAATGGACCAGCCCAGCTATATAGTTGACCGGTCAAACTAAGTCAGCTGGCCCGGCCCGCAAACTTAATGGGCCGGCCCGCTTAAGACGTGGCAGGCCTCGTGTGGGCCTACCATCTACCACGGGGTTTCAGCCGGTTAACGCCGTTAATCGCCGATTAACGGCGTCTGCCACGTGTCGGTTGCATGACGTCGGCGATCAACGGGCTCCTGAAACACTTGGGCAACGGTCCGATTTTCCATGGCGGAAGGGCGCCCAAGCGCGACGGACCGAAAAAATCGTCGTAGGACTTTGCCTGACGCAGTTTCCACAACAGAACCCATATCGTCGGGTTAGGCCCATAGGCGACGAAAAATACCCCTTAGCGGACGATTTTGAGACGTTGTCTATCAGAACTTTTCTTGTAGTGAGTGGGACCCACCTGTGTTTTTGGCCCGGCCCACTATCTTGTTGGGCCGGCCCACTTGCTATATGGTGGACCCCACATACTAAATGGGCTGGCCCTTTAACAGGAAAGTGTGACCCACCTGTGCTTTTGGCCCGGCCCACTGGCTTGTTGGGCCGGCCCATTTGATCTAATGTGGACCCCACGTACTAAATGGGCCGGCCCGATAGCAGGAAAGTGGGACCCACATGCTAATTGGGTCGGCCCAATAACTTCTTGGGCCGGCCCACTTGCTTTAAGGTGGACCCCACTTGGTAAATGGGCCAGCCCGATAACAGGAAAGTGGGTCCCACATGTCTTGTGGCCCGGCCCTTTTGCCTGTTGACCGGTCAAACGAGTACATTCGGCCTGGCCCACATGCTTAGTGGGCCGGCCCATTAATGTTTTAACCAGTCAACCTTAGAGGTTAGGCCCGGCCCACGTAACTAATGGACCAGCAAGTTGACCGGTCAAACTAAGTCAGCTGGCCCGGCCCGCAAACTTAATGGGCCGGCCCCCTTAAGACGTGGCAGGCCTCGTGTGGGCCTACCATCTACCACGGGGTTTTAGCCGGTTAACGCCGTTAACTGCCAGTTAACGGCGTCTGCCACGTGTCAGTTTGCATGACATCATCAGTCAACGGGCTCCCGGAAACACTTCTGCAACGGTCCGATTTTCCGTGGCGGAAGGGCGCCCAAGCGCGACGGACCGAAAAAATCGTCGTAGGACATTGCCTGACGCAGTTTCGACAACAGAACCCATATCGTCGGGTTAGGCCCATAGGCGACGAAAAATACCCCTTAGCGGACGATTTTGGGACGTTGTCTATCAGAACTTTTCTTGTAGTGCCACACCGTCACCGTGAGCATTCATAGGAGGTACTAACACACCACAATTCATAAGGGAGTTACACACGGCGCACACACTGTCACCATTACACCGAGGTCACAGTAACTCCAAAGTTCACATAATAAAACACTTGAATAGCATATGACATCTAGATTGCAAAGCCTATGATCACATAGATGAACAAATAAGTACTACTCTCAAACACTCTCTTGTTGGATAACAAACACCATTCATTGTGTAGGGCTACAAGAGCACACCTCAAGCCGGAGTAAACAAGCTCCACAACATCCGGAGTTCATATTAAAGTAACCTCTAGAGTGCATAATAGACAAGAGTAACATCTACATATTCATATAGATCACACCATGGGAGAGAGAGATGAACCACATAGCTACCGGTAGAGCCCTCAGCCTCGGGGGAGAACTACTCCCTCCTCATCATGGGAGATAGCAACGGCGATGATGATGGCGGTGGTGTCGATGGAGATGGCTCCGGGGGCTATTCCCCGTCCCGGCGGCGTGCCGGAACAGAGACTTCTGTCAGCCGAACTTGGCTTCGCGATGGCGGCGGCTGCGTAACTTTTCTCGTCTCGTGGCTTATCCTTTTAGGGTTTCAACATCTGGGAGCATATATAGGCGAAGGGGCGATGTCGGTGGAGTCCCGAGGTGGGCTCCCCACCAGGTGGCACGGCCAGGGAGGGGCCCGCGCCCCCCTATGGTGTGGGCTCCTCGTGGCCCTCCTTCGTCTCTCCTTCGGACTCCGTGAAGCCCCTGGAAAAATAGGAACGTGGCCTTTTGTTTCGTCCAATTCCGAGAATATTTCCTGTGTAAGATTTCTGAAACCAAAAACAGCAGAAAACAGGAACTGGCACTTCGGCATCTTGTTAATAGGTTAGTTCCGGAAAATGCATAAAATCATTATAAAGTGTGAACAAAACATGTAGGTATTGTCACAAAACTAGCATGGAACATAAGAAATTATGGATACGTTTGGGACGTATCACTCCACTCAGAGGTAGAATTTTCTGGGACAAAGTGGATGCAACAGAAGTGAATCCACCTCTCTTCACAAAGGTGATGGGGAGGCCAAAGAAAAATAGAAGAAAAGCACCAGAAGAGAAAATTAAGAAGGGAGTCAAGGTGTTTACTAGAGCTGGAGTGCACATCCACTGCTTTACATGTGGTAAATCTGGGCACAACAAAAAGGGTCACATTAAATTTGTGCAAAAGCAAATGGCTCAACAACTTGCTGGAATTATTGAAGAAGATGAAGAATATGATATTCCAAACATAATGCTGGTAAGTAAATGGCACAAGACATTTTATTCCAGAAACAACACTACATTGCTTGCCACAGAAAACACACACACAACACTACATTGCTTGGCAGTGAAAAACACACATACACACTACATTGCTTGGCAAATATCCACTACTGCTTCTTTAATTTGTTCCTAATCCTAGCCCCCCATCTCTTCATTGCCCTCTTCACCTTGCATATCACAATGGATGTTGTCACTTCCTTTTCTATTTGTGGAGGTACCAATACATGCAGGTACTGTCCCTCAAGAGCCCTCTCCAACTAATCCAAGGGAGGGTACTCCCCTGAACAAAATTGTTGATTCCTTGCCTCCCTAGGATGTAGCCCACCAACTCTTCTTGGCAGCTCATCTATGGATGACATAGTAGATTGACAAGCCCTTCTAATGTTAGGTGGAGCATTTGGAGAAGGCAATGCCATAAACATCCTTCTCACAACATATTCACCTAGCTGCTCCAAACCAGTAATAGCTTCTTGCTCCATGAATGCTCTATTTCTCTCCTCTGCCAACTGCCTCTCCCTTGCACTTCTTCTACAGTACACTAGAGGATGGGCAGCAGGAGTTTGTTGTGTCCTTGAACCAATGGACCTGTAACTATACTCCATGGTGTATGCATGCTGAGGACATTGCAAGTACCTGCTATTTATATGCAAAGACAGGTCGACAACAAATGAAAATCACAAGTTAACAGAGAAACTTCACAAGTTACTAGATATAGATAGTGTAAGAAGAATCATTTCATTGCACTGTCACTCCATGTCACTCAATCTCCAAAGAATAGTCATTCACTTGCTTGTCATGACATGCTTTTATATGCTTTTTAGTAGAATCTATTCCTTCAAAATCTTGATCCAACCCTGGACCCAAGCCATAGACAAGATCATATGGTTTACATGATGGGACATGAGGTAATTACATGACACTCCTTTTTTTACTGCTATTAATTAATGCTACTATTAAATATATGACTAACTAAAATTAACTGTCCAGGAAGCAACTCATGTACCAATTGCTAGAGCACATGAACCACTGTGAGAAAATGAGTTTGTTGTTAATGCCAGGGAAAGCATGACAGTAGCAACATGAAGGATGACTAATGCAACTACTAGAGGAAGAGGAAGAGAAAGAGCTAATTCATGGAGAGGAAGAGGCAGAGGAAGGAACATGGCAACATCAAGCACAGTTGGAGATTCAGCAAGAGGAAGAGGAAGGGGAAAATCTACTACAAGAGCTAGCAAAAAAAGAAGTGGAGATGCCGTCACAAGTGGAACTGCAGATCAACCTCAGGATGCACCAGCTGGGAAAAAAGAACTGGAGATGCTAGCACAAGTGGAACTGCACAAGTTAATGATGATGCACCTGCAGGCAGAGAGAGGTCAAATAGAGGGTACAGAACAGGGCCTGGCAGTTTCTATCACCTGATGTTTGGAGATGACAATCAACAACACAATGGTTTCCTAGATTTAAATGAGGAATACATTCCAAAGATGAATGTACAAGAGATGCAACTAAGCAACAATGCACCATCAGTAGATGACATCTAGATTATTTTCATATTGTAATCATCTGGTGTGTGACAATTCCAACAAAGCATAATTTTTGGAACTTATTTACTCTAAATTATGCTATCAAGAAAAGCTTAATATTATGGAACTTATGTAATTGGATTTATGGAACTTATGTAATTTGGATGTGATTCCAATTATTGCTATGTTTTACCACAGAGCACAATTTTTTATTTCACCAAAGACAAGTATATTGATACAAGGATAGCTCACACAAAAGCCCCTGATCAACAGAGCATAAACACAGTACAAGATCAAGCTATAAGCTACAATGGTCAACATTATAAACTCTCTCCTATCTCTATTTCTAAGATCTTCCTGGTGTGCCTTCTGCATTTCTTTCTTCCTAGCTTTCCTTCTCTTTATCTCATTGTCCATTTCATTAAGCTTTTCCAGTAGCTGTTTATTTTCTTCCTCAATTTATCTAAAATTCCTACTTCTAATCACACCATCAATCACGACTTGATTCATTGTTTCCTACGAATTTGAAAAAAGATTTTTGGTTCAAAATTGTCTACGGAATTTTGGTTCAACAAGAATTTAGGAACAGGGGAGGCTCAAAAGGGGAAACAGCCGGAGACGAGGAAGAAGCAATTGTCGTACATCCTCTCATCGGCGTGGCAGCACCTCTCGTCGGCGTGGGGTAGTAGACGACTGATGTGTCCTTCCATTCATCCTCTGCCCATGTGCTTTCGCCACCGCCACCATTCGTCTGCCCGCTCACCGTCGACGCCATTCGAGGGGATCTCCCCCGAGCAGCTCCCCCGCTCCTCTCCACCGGGCAGCTCCCCCGCTCCTCTCTCACGGACCAGCTGCCCCGCTGCTCTCTCGTCGCCCGCCGCAGCTCAAGCTCAGCTCAACTAGGGTTGGAGATTCGTGCAGCCGACGTGTGACTGATGACACTTGGCAGGATTGAACGGGGACTTACAAACGGCATTCAACCAAACAAAAGGGAAAAAAGGCAGAGGGTTATTAGCAAAAACAACAATGACTAGCGCGGCAAAACTGCCAACGTGAATGACACTTGGTGGCTCCTGATTGGCGAGGACGAATGATGATCCCGATTTGCAAGTTCTTGGACTAACTTATCATGTTTTGCAAGTTCTAGGACCAAATCTTCACATGTGATGCAAGTTCTAGGACCAATAGTGTAATTAGCGCGTCGGTTCCTTGTAACTTGTTGTTGGCTGCCCTACAAATGGTACTGACATGAAAAAATTACCAAAGTTTATACTGACCCGGGAATTCGTCTGAATTATGGTAGTTCATTGTAATTCACTCCCCCGACTATCAAGAGTCAATGGGAAATAGGGGGAATGTATTCTTCTACCTTCTTTGGCGCCGATGGGGCTTCGGGGAGACGGATTCGCGGCCGACTGATGTCTACGGGTGCTTCTATTCTTGTAGACAGTGTTGGGCCTCCAAGAGCAGAGGTTTGTAGAACAGAGCACGTTTCCCTTAAGTGGATCACCCAAGGTTTATCGAACTCAGGGAGGAAGAGGTCAAAGATATCCCTCTCATGCAACCCTGCAACCACAAAGCAAGAAGTCTCTTGTGTCCCCAACACACCAAATACACTTGTCAGATGTATAGGTGCACTAGTTCGGCGAAGAGATAGTGAAACAAGTGGTATGAATGAATATGAGTAGTAGTAACGGCACCAGAAAAGTGCTTGCTGGCGTGAAGTTGATGGTAGTAATATTGCAGGAAGTAAACAAGCAGTAAAACAGTAAACAAGCGATGATTGCAGTATTTGGAAACAAGGCCTAGGGATCATACTTTCACTAGTGGACACTCTCAACATTGATCACATAACAGAATAAATAAATAGATGCTAGACTCTACACCCTCTTGTTGGATGATGAACACCACTAATTGTGTAGGATTACACGAATCCTCAATGCCGGAGTTAACAAGCTCCACAATATTCAATGTTCATATTTAAATAACCTTAGAGTGCATAACAGATCAACATAACCAAACCAAGTACTAACATAGCATGCACACTGTCACCTTCACACTACGAAAGGAGGAATAGATCACATCAATACTATCATAGCAATAGTTAACTTCATAATCTACAAGAGATCACAATCATAGCCTACGCCAAGTACTACACGATGCACACACTGTCACCATTACACCGTGTAGGAGGAATAAACTACTTTAATAACATCACTAGAGTAGCACGCAGATATATTGTGATACAAAACACATTGCAATCATAAAGGGATATAAATAAGCACTTCACTATGCCATTCATAACAGTGAATAAGTATTCTGTGAAATATAGCCTAAGAGACCCACACGGTGCACACACTGTCACCTTTACACACGTGGGACAAGGAGTCTCCGGAGATCACATAAGTAAAATCCACTTGACTAGCATAATGACATCTAGATTACAAGCATCATCATATGAATCTCAATCATGTAAGGCAGCTCATGAGATTATTGTATTGAAGTACATAGGAGAGAGATGAACCACATAGCTACCGGTACAGCCCCGAGCGTCGATGGAGAACTACTCCCTCCTCATGGGAGACAGCAGCGTTGGTGAAGATGGCGGTGGTGTCGATGGAGAAGCCTTCCGGGGGCACTTCCCCGTCCCGGCGGCGTGCCAGAACAGAGACTCCTGTCCCCCAGATCTTGGCTTCGCGATGGCGGCGGCTCTGGAAGGTTTCTCGTACCGTGGCTTTGTCTCGTGTTTTAGGTCAGGGACCTTTATATAGGCGAAGAGGCGGCGTCAGAAGGTCAACGAGGCGACGACACAACAGGGGGGCGCGGGCCCCCCCTTGGCCGCGCCGGCCTCTCTTGTTTGGTGGGCCTGTGGCCCCCCTCTGGCGGCTCTCGGGTGTTCTGGAAGCTTCATGCAATCCTAAGATGCTGGGCGTTGATTTTGTCCGATTCCGAGAATATTTCCTTACTAGGATTTCTGAAACCAAAAACAGCAGAAAACAGCAACTGGCCCTTCGGCATCTCGTCAATAGGTTAGTTCCGGAAAACGCATAAATATGACATAAAGTATGCATAAAACATGTAGATATCATCAATAATGTGGCATGGAACATAAGAAATTATCGATACGTCGGAGACGTATCAGCATCCCCAAGCTTAGTTTTTGCTCGTCCCGAGCAGGTAAACGATAACAAAGATAATTTCTGGAGTGACATGCCATCATAACCTTGATCATACTATTGTAAGCATATGTAATGAATGCAGCGATCAAAACAATGGTAATGACATGAGTAAACAAATGAATCATAAAGCAAAGACTTTTCATGAATAGTACTTTCAAGACAAGCATCAATAAGTCTTGCATAAGAGTTAACTCATAAAGCAATAAATTCATAGTAAAGGTATTGAAGCAACACAAAAGAAGATTAAGTTTCAGCGGTTGCTTTCAACTTATAACATGTATATCTCATGGATAGTTGTCAATGCAAAGTAATATAACAAGTGCAATATGCAAGTATGTAGGAATCAATGCACAGTTCACACAAGTGTTTGCTTCTTGAGATGGAGAGAAATAGGTGAACTGACTCAACATAAAAGTAAAAGAAAGGCCCTTCGCAGAGGGAAGCATTGATTGCTATATTTGTGCTAGAGCTTTAGTTTTGAAAACATAAAGAGAGTATAAAAGTAAAGTTTTGAGAGGTGTTTGTTGTTGTCAACGAATGGTAGTGGACACTCTAACCCCCTTGCCAGACAAACCTTCAAAGAGCGGCTCCCATGAATTATTTTTATTTTTGTGTGGCACTCCTTCCAACCTTTCTTTCACAAACCATGGCTAACCGAATCCTCGGGTGCCTGCCAGCAATCTCACACCATGAAGGAGTGCCTTTTTTATTTTAGTTTTATTATGATGACACTCCTCCCCACCTTTGCTTTCTCAAGCCATGGCTAACCGAATCCTTCGGGTGCCGTCCAACAATCACATACCATGGAGGAGTGTCTATTTTTGTTAATTAATTTGGGACTGGGAATCCCATTGCCAGCTCTTTTTGCAAAATTATTGGATAAGCGGATGAAGCCACTAGTCCATTGGTGAAAGTTGCCCAACAAGATTGAAAGATAAACACCACATACTTCCTCATGAGCTATAAAACATTGACACAAATCAGAGGTGATAAATTTTGAATTATTTAAAGGTAGCACTCAAGCAATTTACTTTGGAATGGCGGAGAAATACCATGTAGTAGGTAGGTATGGTGGACACAAATGGCATAGTGGTTGGCTCAAGGATTTTGGATGCACGAGAAGAATTCCCTCTCGATACAAGGCTTAGGCTAGCAAGGTTATTTGAAACAAACACAAGGATGAACCGGTGCAGCAAAACTCACATAAAAGACATATTGAAAACATTATAAGACTCTACACCATCTTCCTTGTTGTTCAAACTCTTTACTAGAAATTATCTAGACCTTAGAGAGACCAATTATGCAAACCAAATTTTAGCAAGCTCTATGTATTTCTTCATTAATAGGTGCAAAGTATATGATGCAAGAGCTTAAACATGAGCACAACAATTGCCAAGTATCAAATTATCCAAGACATTTTAGAATTACTACATGTAGCATTTCCCGATTCCAACCATATAACAATTTAACGAAGAAGATTCAACCTTCGCCATGAATACTATGAGTAAAGCCTAAGGACATATTTGTCCATATGCAACAGCGGAGCGTGTCTCTCTCCCACACAAGCATTTATTCAAACAAAAACACAAACAAAAGCACACAGACGCTCCAAGTAAAGTACATAAGATGTGACCGAATAAAAATATAGTTTCAAGGGAGGAACCTGATAAATTTGTCGATGAAGAAGGGGATGCCTTGGGCATCCCCAAGCTTAGACGCTTGAGTCTTCTTGAAATATGCAGGGATGAACCACGGGGGCATCCCCAAGCTTAGACTTTTCACTCTTCTTGATCATAGTATATCATCCTCCTCTCTTGACCCTTGAAAACTTCCTCCACACCAAACTCGAAACAAACTCATTAGAGGGTTAGTGCATAATAAAAATTCACATGTTCAGAGGTGACACAATCATTCTTAACACTTCTGGACATTGCCCAAAGCTACTGGAAGGTAATGGAACAAAGAAATCCACCCAACACAGCGAAAGAAGCAATGCGAAATAAAAGGCAGAATCTGTCAAAACAGAACAGTCCGTAAAGACGAATTTTATTGAGGCACCAGACTTGCTCAGATGAAAATGCTCAAATTGAATGAAAGTTGCGTACATATCTGAGGATCACTCACGTAAATTGGCATAATTTTCTGAGTTACCTACAGAGAATTAGGCCCAGATTCGTGACAGCAAGAAATCTGTTTCTGCGCAGTAATCCAAATCTAGTATCAACCCTACTATCAAAGACTTTACTTGGCACACCAATGCAATAAAATAAGATAAGGAGAGGTTGCTACAGTAGTAACAACTTCCAAGACACAAATATAAAACAAAAGTACTATAGTAAAATAAACACATGGATTATCTCCCAAGAAGTTCTTTCTTTATAGCCATTAAGATGGGCTCGGCAATTTTAATGATGCACTCGCAAGAAATAAGAGTTGAAGCAAAAGAGAGCATCAAAAAGCAAATTCAAAACAAATTTAAGCCTAACATTCTTCCTATGAAAAGGAATCTTGTAAATAAACAAGTTCATGAAGAGCAAAGTAACAAGCATAGGAAGATAGAACAAGTGCAGCTTCGAAAATTTCAGCACATAGAGAGGTGTTTTAGTAACATGAAAATTTCTACAACCATATTTTCCTCTCTCATAATAATATCCAGTGGCATCATGAGCAAACTCAACAATATAACTATCACATAAAGCATTCTTATCATGAGTCTCATGCATAAAATTATTACTCTCCACATAGGCATAATCAATTTTATTAGTTGTAGTGGGAGCAAATTCAACAAAGTAGCTATCATTATTATTCTCATCATCAAATATAGGAGGCATATTGTAATCATAATCAAATTTATCCTCCAAAACAGGCGGTACTAAAAGACCAATATCATTATAATCATCATAAATAGGAGGCAAAGTATCATCAAAGTAAATTTTCTCCTCAATGCTTGGGGGACTAAAAATATCATGCTCATCAAAGCCAGCTTCCCCAAGCAAAGAATTTTCCATATCATTAGCAACAATGGTGTTCAAAGCGTTCATACTAATATGTTCCATAGGTTTTTTAATTTTCGCATCAAACCATCCATGTCTTAAATCAGGAAATAGAATAAGAAGCTCATTGTTGTCCATTATGCCTAACTAGTGTAAACAAGAAACAAAAAGATGCAATTGCAGGATCTAAAGGAAATAGCTTCGAGCACACACACAACGGCAACAGAAAAGTACTCAGTTACCTGGGACCGGAGTATGAATGCCTTTTACCTTTCCTCCCCGGCAACGGCGCCAGAAAAGTGCTTGATGTCTACGGGTGCTTCTATTCTTGTAGACAGTGTTGGGCCTCCAAGAGCAGAGGTTTGTAGAACAGCAGCAAGTTTCCCTTAAGTGGATCACCCAAGGTTTATCGAACTCAGGGAGGAAGAGGTCAAAGATATCCCTCTCATGCAACCCTGCAACCACAAAGCAAGAAGTCTCTTGTGTCCCCAACACACCAAATACACTTGTCAGATGTATAGGTGCACTAGTTCGGCGAAGAGATAGTGAAATACAAGTGGTATGAATGAATATGAGCAGTAGTAACGGCACCAGAAAAGTGCTTGCTGGCGTGCAGTTGATGGTAGTAATATTGCAGGAAGTAAACAAGCAGTAAAACAGTAAACA